>NC_091744.1:9765221-10065221 GCF_043380555.1 Nothobranchius furzeri | reverse complement strand
GCCAGCATTTCTGAGCATTTTTACTGTTTATTTTCTTTTTTTTTTGAAGAGTCACAAAATATTGTGCTTTATGATCATGTAAACACCAAAGCTACCAAAAGAAAGAGTAGGCTCACTTCTTACATCAGGAAACATCGGTGTGTTTCTAGCTTTTTCCTTTCTTTCACAATCCGTTGTCGAAGTGTGAGCTGCAGAAGCTTTTCCGGTTAGCGCCTCACTTTCTTAACAGCAGTGTCCCAAAGCGATCTCCCAATTCATGGATTTTTCTGCTTCCTGATCACGTGACGTATGCCACACATGGGTGAAGGTCAGCTTAAGAGCTGCGATGTTAACTCTCAAGGTGCGGGAGCTGCGTCCAAGGCCCGCCTCGTTAAAAATGCAATTTTTAAAATCGTCAATCGCAGGTAATGAGTTAAAGCTGAAATGCTGAGAAACACTTTAAAATAATACGAGTCAATCCCAATGTTGAACCCTTAAATTTACTAGTGAGGTTGGGCGATTGGACATTGGAAAGATTCATGTGATTCTACTGATATATGTGGCAATCATGAAATAAAAAGTTATAAATTTATAAAATTTCGTAAACAGATGAAAGACGATTACAGATTTGAGTTAAAAATAAGAAAAGAAAAGATTTAGGTAAAAAGCAGCTTTAAATAAAAGGGTCTTTAGCTGTTTTTTTAAAAGTGTCCAGACTGTCAATAATATGTAAGGAGCGGTTTAGTCAAACCACTCGGAAATTCAAAGTAAAGTTAAAGTCTCATTAGTTGTCACACACACAGGTGTGTGTGCGAAATTTATTCTCCGCATTTGACCCATCCCCTGGGGCAGCGGTGAGCTGCAGACACAGCCGCGCTCGGGAACTATTTGGTGGTTTAACCCCCCAATCCAACCCGTTAATGCTGAGTGTCAAGCAGGGAGGCATTGGGTCCCATTTGTTCAAAGTCTTTTGGGCCATTCCCATCTGTACCGGGTCGGCCCGGGCCGGGTAGTGTAGGTTGTTTACATATCTGGGTGGCCTGGTATTTTTCCGGGCCAACCAAGGCTCATTCTCAGCCCTCTTCTCGAGGGGGTCTGCTTCAGGCCGACCAGGGCCAACACACCCACTGCTGACATCAAATTCACACCTTCCATTAGAGCAAGCTTCTGATTGGTGGGTAGAATCAGCCCACATGGGCTTAAGGCAAGGATGTGTGGAATCAACCGGGCCAGGCTGGGGCCGACGGGGGCTACCCGGCCCGAGCCGACCCGGTACAGATGGGAATGGCCCATTTGGTATGAACCCCTGATCTCCCAGTCTCAGGGCGGACACTCTACCACTAGGCCACTGAGAAAGGTAACGTCTAATTCACCATTCAAAGCCTAATATCACCGACTGAGTAGAGCCATCTCGAGCACAAACGAGTAGGTCAAACATATTATGGCGCAGTTAGTTGTTGATTGATGCATCAGATGGCCAACCGGAACCAAGAGCCAATGAAATCAGAAAAGAACACTCTAAAAGGAGAAGCCATTATGGTTGTCTTCTGCATACAAATGAAGAAATATTTTTGATTGGTGGATAGCTGCAGTGTTTATGTTAGGCCCACACACATTTTCTATATATCACCCAACCTTATTTTCCAGTATGTTTCCAGTGTTTTATTATTATTATCGTAGCAAAGATCTATAGGTGTACTTCACCTGATATACAAGATCAGTTGGGGGTGCAGTCTTTACGACCGCACCAAAGGCCCCAAAACTTCTTTCAAGCCTTCACAATAAGAGCTTCAAACAAACACACACACACACACACACACACACACACACACACACACACACACACACACACACATATTGTTAACGGCTACAAAACCTCTCAAATAAGTAAAAGTGATGCATCTCTGTTCCTGTATCCCACACCACTAGGAACTTTGAGCAGTTATGAACAAGTTGTGCACAGCTCCAGATGCATGTTAGTGTTTAGAAATGTAAAAGGAATGCAGTACAACATATATCCCGGTTCCCCTTGTTTGGCATTGACTGATCATGTAAATGTAACCTCTGTTCCATTTATTAGTTAAAGAGCTGATCTTCATCCACTTCCAGCTTGTTGCTGTGTGCAGAGAACGCTCGTCACACCCTCCTGTAACAGATACCCCATTCTGTCTCACAACTTAATCCTACTTAGCACTTCCTCTGTAGTATTAATAGAGTTGAAAGTTGAGCATGCACATCCATTCTGACTGCCACATGTACTGCATCTAGTCCTAAATGAATGTGTGTGTCACGGGGCTCAGGTTTGTAGTTAGAGTAAATTCAAAGGGCAGGTGTCCTTTGACTGTGAGTATTTTGTTATCAGAGGACACTAAACTCATCAGATGTTGTAAGTTGGAACTGAAGTCCCTCCATGTCTTACCATACTGAAACTCTGAGGCCTGTCCTGCAGGCCAGGAACGGTGCTCACTGTGCAGGCCCTGTCAGAAGATGACTACAAGCTCTGGATGCAGGCCATGGGTGGGAAGGAGCCTGTGAGTCAACCTCTACCATTTCACCATCTGCCACACGCTCATGTCTAATTTAACCATTAGTGCTGTCTTATAGTACAGCTATCTGTCAGATGAATGTAAAATCATATGTTGATCATTTAATTTATTGTGCACTTTTTTCATCAGATTGGTTTGGGGTATTTTGGTGGTAATCAGTCTAAAGAACGAGGAAGTACGTTTCTGGCTGCACCACGTTTAAAATTCATGAAAGGATTTAAATAAATTTGAATTTAAACCTATTGTTTCCACTCTTAGTTGATGCCCAGTTGGACGATGTGGGTTTAAACTTTATGAAGTATTCCATCAGTGCAATAGAGTCAAGAGGTGAGTTCAAAACGTTGGCTTTTATTAGGTCAGTAAAGGAAACATCTAGAATTGTATCCATTAACAGCTGGTGTTTGTGCAGTTTCTGGTTTAATGCACAAGAGGGCAGGGTTTCTCCAATATTGGAAGAAAAAAGACCAACCAGCAGGTGCTTCAGGCAGCTTTTATTGTGGATATTCAAATGCTTTTCTTGTGTAGAACGAATGGTCTGAATGAATTAGCTCCAGTGATTTTCTGACCTCCTTTTTTTAGGGGAAAATGGCCTAGTTCCTCTTATTCCATTTCTTCATTACTACAAGTTGAATTTCAAAAATATGTGTAGTGTAATTTCCTTTAACACATCTTTATTAGTTTGTATTTGCTGTTTCTCATTATGTCTTTTTAGGTATTAATGACCAGGGTCTGTATCGCGTTGGGGGGGTGAGCTCCAAAGTCCAGAAACTTCTCTCATTGATGATTGGTAAGTGGTTCATTGTTATTGCTGGCTGGGTTCGCTTTCATTTAGAAGTTTCCATAAGTTGTTCGCGTGAAATTATGTTTTCCTTATGACGACACAAAGGGTCTGCTGTTGGTACGAAAGGAAAAAAGTGCTGAGAATAATGCATGACTCAGCTTATCTGAGTCATGCAAACTTTCCCTCAAACCCAAGAATCAGGGAGTCCTTGCCTTTTTGGGTTTCGCTTGATCAACACAGCTCTAAGCCAGCCCTCTCATGATCTCGTGGCAGGCTCATTCTGTCAGCTGCCTCTCTCCATTGTCTTTTATACATCTCACTTGTTTTTATTCCCTTTCATCCAACTCCTTTGCTACAGAGCGTGTCCTCTGTCCTCTCTGTAGCTCTGTGGTTTCCTGCTGTCTCCAGCAGACACCACCTCACTTTCAGCTCTGCGTTCAGAATGACAACAAGCTCAGGAAGCCGCCAGACTGACTCAACACACCCTCTCTCTCTCTCTCTCTCTCTCTCTCTCTCTCTCTCTCTCTCTCTCTCTCTCTCTCTCTCTCTCTCTCGCTTTCTCTCTCTCTCTCTCTCTCTCTGTCTCTCTGTCTCTCTCTCTCTCTCTCTCTTTCTCTCTCTCTTTCTCTCTCGCTTTCTCTCTCTCTCTCTCTCTCTCTCTCTGTCTCTCTCTCTCTCTCGCTTTCTCTCTCTCTCTCTCTCTCTCTCTCTCTGACCATATAGTCTGCCAACCTGCAGATTCATCCTGTAGGCATCAGTAACGCATTGCTGCAAAAACTTTGAGAAGTCTTTCTTGAATACAGTTGAAGTTTTGATCACAGATTATTATGGGTGAAGCATAAGTACACATTTAATCCCATCTCCACAGACATATTAACACTCGTATGTACATGAATTTGTGTAAAACACTTAAAAATTGTCTTAGTTTCATCCTTCATTCATCAATATATCCACAGTTCAAGCTGCTAGGACACACTGATTAAAGACAAAAACAACCTGATCAGATCACAGAACAAAGAAAACCGCCCCTATTGAATGACGAGCAGGAAGAAAACTGTCACATTGAGCTCCCCTTTCAGTCTTTGTTACGACAGTTTTGGCAAGATCAGGGTATTGGTTACTAGCCAGAAACTGGGAAAGTGGGTGACCCTTCAGGAAAAAGTGGGTGTCCCCTCTGAAGGTGGTGGTGGTGGTGGGGGGGGGTCTGCATTTCATAGTATGTAAAGTATTTTTGTCATAAATGAACACATAGTTCTAAAAAGTATAAACTGCAGTTTGAAGAACATTTAACATGCAACACTAATAAAAATATATATTTTAGATAATTGTAATGGTATGACTATTTTCTTCTAAATAATGCAACACAAAGATTCTCTTAAAATGAATAAAGCTGAAGATATTTAAAATAAAATACAAGCTAAATGTGATGAAGATACAAAATTCTAAATAGCTGAACTGAAATGAAAAATGTAAAAACAGAAATTATATTTCTTACAGCTTTCGTGGTTCATTTTTCTTGTTTTTCCTTTGCTCATAGAAGTTTTTCAGTAGTGAATAATTGCAAGTAAAATGATGCTTTGCTGCATTTTATTGTTGACAATGATAAAATAAGTTTGGAGGTTTATCCTTTTTCTCTGCTTCTGGATCAGCTGATCTGCAGACCTGACGGCTGAGAAAGCGAGAAAGCAAAGCTGCTTTCAGACTCGTGTTTCATTACTAAATGGGACAATTGAAAATGTTCAGAGAGACGACTGAAACAGCGATTTTTACAGTCCGGTAGTGGCTCTCCTGTGACGTTGTAACTTAGGTCCGACTGAAAGGTTCGGTCCGGCGGAGGGATCCGGGGACCAGAAGGAGGGGGCTTGAGTGCCGGACTAAAATTGAACAAGTTGCATTAACCAGTAACAGGATTTTTGCCACAAACATTGTACATAATTTATAATTTGATTAAAAGTGACAATTCATCTTCGAGACCAGGGTCGATTCATCGTATGGAAAGAATGAAAACCAGTAAAATGAGTGGCCTAGAAGCAAAAGAAAGTGAAACCATTTTAGTTTTACTCGATCATCGGATAAAAAGGCTAATGTTGAGATAACAGTGAATTAGAAAAAAATTCTTGGCTGAAGCAATATTCTTTCTTCATGCACCTTTAAATAAAACACACACCTGGCTATAAATAACCAGAACCTGACATTAAACAGGTCATTTTTGTTGGCCGTCCAGCCAGAGAAACCACAGTCGTGCTGCTTGAGATGCAAGGATGAAATTAGAAAATTACTAGTATCAGACCACCTCCCACCCATCCGTGTTGTGACTCAGGCTCTGTGAAATATACGAATCATTCTCAAACTCCTCTCTGACTCATTGCATTTCCACATCTTCCGTAATTCATCAGAGGTTTCTTAAGGTGTGACTAAAGCTCCCTGAATTTTCAGCACAACACACCTCCAGAGTCCCTGTGGAGTCAGTAAAGTAGTAAGGGATTAATTAAACTTCTAATGAGTATAGAACTAGCAGCTCTCTACGAAACTCCAACTTCTTTCCACATCCACTGGGAGTGCAATCAGCCTTCCAAGGCTACCAGCAACGCTTTTATCCTCATATGGCTAATTACAAGTCACATATTTATATGACTTATTTGACGTTTCTAGGCTGAACACAAAGTAACACACATATCTTTGGCTTTGTTATAAATTTATAGAGTAGTTGTTGATGCTTTTTGCTTCATATTCAAATACTTTTTTACAATAATGATTTGTGTGATGGTTCATGTAGATGAGAAGAGTAACGAAGTGGATCTATCGACCAGTGAAGACTGGGATATCAAGACGATAACCAGTGCACTGAAGCTTTATCTGAGGTACACACACACACACACGCGCGCGCGCACACAAACCTGTAAATTATTTGCCGTTTATGCTTTTGTTGTTATATTTTTAACATGTTAGCAGCTTATCGAACCATCTTTTTCAGTTTATCCTATTAAGGATTTAGCAGTTTAGTGATTCAGCACATCATTTCTTTTTATTCTCATTAGTTTTTAACTGTTGCGCAGCATTTACTGTAGAGTCGTGTACATTGCAGCTATATTATGTAACGTCTGTGTTAGCAATCATACAATCATTGTTATGTACAGATCCTCATTCTTGTACTTGATCAGGAAATATCGTATTTAATGTGTTGCACATTTTAAATGGAGTTAATAATATGTGTCTTATTTATTGCAATTAATTTTAGCTTTAATGTTGTTTATGTTTATCTGTTTTGTTATACTTTTTATGTGGCATTTCAAATAATTGCATGTAGGAAATGAGTGAGAAAAGTTATTAATCTTTACCATCTGATCTGAGGTGGATGGTTTTCTGAACAGCTTCTGTTGGGAGAAATAGCATTCACTTTAGACAGGATTGACTAGCTAACGGCTAGTCCAGGTGTTTGCAACATTAACAAGCCAATGAGCTGTTTAACCACTTAGTCCCCCAGAATAAATCTTTAGAGTCACAGGTGTTATAGGCCATTTTGACAAATTATAATTTTTGAAATATAACTGTGAAAGAAGATCAGGGCAATTAAAAAGTTCAGTGTTTTCCCAGAATTCTAAGAATAGGTGGCAGCATGGAGGGGGCAGCATGGAGCTCTACGACATGCATCCAACACTACACCATAGTAGAAGTAGAAATTACTGTTGTTTACAACATGGCATTCCAGCATTTTTAACAGCGTCCTCGTCTTTTCCGACAGTGTGAGCTGTCTCTCTCCAAGAATTATTAACAACATGTTGATCACGGTGATCTCTGAGAGCTGAATCATACAAATGTCTGTATTTACGAACCTCTGCCATACTAGTTCTTGCCGGTCCGCCATGTTTTTCCGCGTCCGACCGTCCGCGTGGTTAGAAATTTTCCTAGGTGCGTGTTGCGGAAATTTTGGGCCGTGCGGAGGCGCGGTGGAGGGGCGTGGTTGTTAAAATGATGCAATTTCGCCACGCAGAGCCGTGCGAACCTCGCAGACGCGTCAAGCATAAACCAACCTTAAGGCTGACTCATGCTTCTCTGTCTGCGTCAGTGCGAAGACACGCAACACCATTATCCGTCCTTGCGTAGGGCGCCGGCAGGCACTCAAGCATGCACGGAGTCGAGCCCACTTTTTAAAACATCCGTCAAACGAGACGGAGAACGCAAGCTTGTGATTGGTCAGGGCACCACTGTCGTCTACACCTCTGCCATTGCGCCCTCAAAAACATAAAGAGTCGAGAATAACTAGCGGCAGACACGGAGAAGCTTGAAGAATACCTCGCGAAAAAACTCTAAAATATGAACGTTTAATTCCCCCGTGACTGGAGGAGTGAAAAGATGCGCAGCAAGCATTTTATTTGTGGATGGAAATGACAGGAAATGTGGGTTTAGAGGTGGCGAGCGCATGAAGAAGTGGAGGAGAACGAGAGACAAATTTGTCTGTGTTAAAAAGTCTCTTATATACAAAAAAAAAACACAATAAACACACTATCTTGGACCGGATACATGACAGAATACCACAGAACAGCGCTACGCCCTCTGCTGTCTTGCCGGGGAATTGCTTTGCAACACTCTCCAGGAGACGGAAATGTATGAGAGCAAAACGCTTCCGTCAATCCGTGCGTGTCTGTCCCTTGCGGAGCTGACGGAGAAGCATGAATCAGGCTTTAGCCTACTGCCCCCGCGACCCGACTCCGGATAAGCGGATGAAAATGGATGGAAATAAAGCGCTTTCCTGTCCCAAGGTGCTGAACACAACACAATACAAAAACCAAAATAAGAAAACAAATCAATCTCTTATCTATGTTAACTGTATTCTCTATGGCATGTAGATATTTGTAGAAAATTATGTCAAAAATGTTCTGTGTCATTCTGTTGTGGATTTTCAATGTACGTTTTCTGTAAAAACTGATAAGCTGCTCAAATGTGTGTTTTTAAATATACTTTATCAAGTTATTGACACATAATTATCCGGTTGTTTTTATCACTAGCAGCTAAATGTATCGAGGTTAATAGGGCAAGTGTGACATAATTTCATAATATGTCAACAAAATATCCACATCATTTAACGCTGAAAGCAACGTAAAGGAAAGTAAAATAACATTCAGATTTAGGTAAATGGTGCTATCTTCTTATGGTTGGAAAGGCCTAAAGTCAAGGTGATGTTTCTCAGAACAGAGGCTCCTGGGGAAGGTTTCTTAGTTGGGTAAGATAGTAATCATGTAAACTGTCACAACGGCCAAAATGTTAACAATGATGTGAGTCCTGTATTTGTTTACGTTGCTGATTATTATGTTGTCATTAATGTCAATAAAACTAAATTTCTGAGAGAGAGAAAAAAAAAGTCAAAGATAAATATTTCTCATCACTCCGTGGGACATTTGGTGCTATCTAAACATTGTTCCGGCTGCATCCACATCCATATTATTTCACCTGCTGGTATGAAGCAAGTCAAATGTTTCAGTTTCCTGTTAAGCTAAATACTTTTGGCAGTGATCCAACTGCAGTGTGAATCTACCTTCAGATGAACTTGGCCGTCTCAGACGCGTGTGCCTTGTAATTCCATCCCCTAGCCTAGTCACATTAATCATTGCTGTGTGCAGCCCCATAAAACAGTGCCAGCTATTTCTGTCCCTCATCCTCACTTCTGCTTTCCTCCTCCACCTTCAAACCACCCCCTCCCTCCCTCCACCCTCATCATCTCTGTGCAGGAGCCTACCTGAGCCACTGATGACCTATGGACTTTACAAAGAGTTCATCAGCCTTGCAAGTAAGTTTCATCTCTATTAGGATAAAGATCCCCCAAAAAACCAACCATTTAGACATGTAATGTTCAAATTGGAAAAGTATTGGAATGTATAACAAAGGCCACTTTACCAACCAAAAAGTTGGTAGCATTTTATTTTGTTTTTTATTTTTATCTTTATTTTTTCATAAATCTGCATAAATGCCTAAAATTCTGTGTTAATGAGAAAAAAAACTGAATTTAATTGATTTTAGCAAATTGCTGCAATATAACAGAGTGAAAAATTGACGAGAGTGAATACTTTTTACCGGTGTTGTCGCTCATATTTCAAATGGTTTACTCGGTGTGTGTGACTGTTTTGAGCAACAAGGATGGCACGGCACATGTCGGTCAGCAGCAGGGTCACTTCTTTCGACAAAACACCTGGAGTGCTGCCTTTGTGAGGTTAGGGAGAGAAAACAGATCATATCGCCACTCAAGGAGAACGCAAAACCCGACGTTTGCAACCACAGACACTCATCCATGTAATGAAATGTACTTCTATCTTGGCCTTTTTGCTGTCCGTAGACTATTTATTTAGTTAATTGTATCTTTTAGTGACGGATGGCTTTTCTGAATTGTTGCAGCGAACTGAGCAGAGTTGTTTTTTTTAAGGTGAGGCATCAGCAGCACTTACTTTTTCAACCACGTTAAATGCCCAGTTTGCACACATTACACACCCTTTGTTGTCTTTTTAAAAATGCATCCAAATTACTGACATTTTCTCTCTTTAGGCCACAAATATGCTCTGGATTAGCTAACCGCTACATGTTATGGGGTCTGAAGTCCCAAGCTACCTTAAATTGTGGAATTTTACAGAGTTATCTGTGAAACAAAGGAAACTGATACAGAAGAACTTGTTGAATTTAAAACTAAGCCATTGTTATTCCGTTTGAAAATCACTCAAAGCAATGTCTGTTGTTTTAATTTTCTTTCCCACCCGATTCCGATCTATTGAAAATCACTTGATCGGACCCAATTTCCTGTCACACGATTGGATCGGAGCATCCCGATCACCCACAAAAGAACCAGGTTGAAAAGTTTTCAAAGCACACCAAATGTGAATGTTTTTTCACCAGTAACACCTTAATTGGATCAGGTTGATGGTTTTATCAGGCGCTCGCAATGCCCTCATAACGAGGGGGGGGATTAGTATAAAATAATTTTTTGTCTCGATGGATGACAGCAGCCATAAGAAGCTTTTTCCCGTGTTTAAATCCTTGCCGTTCCCATAGTAATGATATTTTGTGTGTGCTGCTGTGTGGGCGTTCAGATGCACGTGTGTGAGGGAATGTTTAGGGGATGCTCTCTGAGGTTTTTAACGCAACCCGTTTACACGAAAGCGACAGCAACGCAGTGCTATCTCCCCCCGCCAGCCTGGTGGTCCCTGCTGCCAAATTCAGAGGGTTCAGCTCATCACACCTCGTTTTCGTTTATCTGAACAAGAATATGCCTTCGGATAGTAATTAGGCCTTTACACCCGAGGGTGATAGCCTCTCATTATTGTGTCTTCAAACATCTTTTACTGGTTTCCTCCTGTCCAGAAAACTTTATCTTAACTATTTTTTCCATTGACTTCCTCAATTTACTTTCACCTCAAAATCTGTTTGGATCAACGGTGTGTGTGGTGTTGCATCATCTGTTTAAAGTGTAATATTTGAGCTGAACAGTGCTGGCTTTTTGCCACTTCATGATCTCACAGAAATCCTTGTAGATTAAAATGAGTGCACGGCCATTATTTATTTTTCTTTATTTTTTGCATTTGAACAGAGGGGGGTAGTCCTGAGTCTCGCATCCAAGCCGTCCACTGTTTGGTCCACAAGCTACCGGAGAGGAATCGGCAAGTCCTCGGGCTGCTTATGAAGCATCTGGCCAAGTGAGTGGTCATAGTTCACCCCATCTCCGCCTCCTCTCTCTCAGTTCTCTCTTTCTGCTCTTCATGTCTGTCTCCTCGTTCTCACTCCGCATGCTTTTTCTCTCCATCTCCCTCACTCCCACTCGCATCACTCCCCCTTCCCTGCTGTCACTCCATCTCTCTCCGTCTACCCAGTCACTGCTGGCTGACAAAATTGGCTTTTTTTCCTGCCTTTCCTTGGGTCATTTTCATGTGTATTCAAGGGTATTTAAAGGACAATGGTGCCTGCTTTGTACACAATCATAAGAACTCCGACACTCATTCCCAGCTGTCTCTTGAGAGTACTTTATACACTCCCCAAAATACCACCGTTACACATCACTTTTTGGGTAAATTGGATAGGAAGAAAGATTTAGGCAATAGTCTTACCTAACATTACAAGGTTTTACCTCAGCAAGCTTTTTATAAACCAAATATGAGCAAATTGAAGATAAGTAAATAATCCCTCTTCCCCGAGGCAGTAAAAGTCTGGTGGATCTTATTTCATAGAAACCCACTGCAGAATCAGGGACTGGTAAAAAGGCAGCGCTATTGAAACTGAATTTGGATTATCCAGCGTGAAATTCTCCAGACTGGAGACTTGAATGTTTTTCTGAAGTTGGCGTGTGTGCATGTCCTGCAGGGGCAGGAAGCAAAGCCAGAATTTCACACTTCTATTTGAAATGGTTTCAGAGATGTTATAAATGTGAGTTGTCACCAATGTTTTTGTCTTCAAAGGCATCCTTTGAAGCTATTTAAACTGTCTCTCTGCTGCTGTGACACATATCATCTTAATTTGACTGTGAAATCTCTTCGCACGTCCAGACAGATAACTGAAACAAATATTTTCTTCTTTTTTTCTGACCACCTCAAAGATAAAGCATCATCAAGAGAGAATGTCCCAGTTTCTAAACATTTGTGTTTCAAGATATCATTGTTGGACGCCGATGGCAGCGGGCGACTAATGCAAGTTGTGTGTTCGATCTGGCCGTGGATGTTAAAAACCACGCCCACATAGTGCCGCCATTTCTAAACTTAAAGCGGAGGCTCACTGAGAAATGCATAATGCTTTTTGTTAAAATACATTTCACATGCATGCTGAACTTGAAAATAGTCCTCTACCCCTATTGCCTGCATTAGTAACTGAAAAAAAAAGACAGAGAAGGCTCATAGAAGCTAACCATTAGCATTAGCGACTCCACAACATGGCAGATCTCCTTTAGGCGTTTGTCATTTGTGGTGATAACACCGCCGTTGCATTTTTACCCAAGAAAGATGAGTGAACGTAAGCAGCGGAAAAGTTGTGTTGCTGTTCACCAATCAGAGGCGAGATGTTCACATATCAAAGATTTTAATGAATAGGACTTCTATTTTTAGGCCCACGCTCCTCCGGCTAACTGTGCGACTTTTTCACTCGTAGCACTCAGCTTCAGCTCAAACTGTACGACTTCCTCGCAGGATAGATCTCACGAGCCATGTGCTCACACTGCACGACCCAGTTCTCGGATGCAATCTGACTGCTCACACTGTACGTCTGGTAGCAACACGTCAGACCTAAAAATATGTTAAAAATAGCAGTTTTTACGCAACACGTCAGACCTAAAAATGTTAAAAATAGCAGTTTTTACGCAACACGTCAGACTTTTTTGTCTTGTTTTGCCTGTTGTCCTTCGGGAGTGCTGCAGGAGGACACACAGGGATTTATGGGTAAGTAAATCTGTGTTTTGTGATCAGTTTAATTTGACATGAACACGACAAACACGCTTTCTTGACAATCTTGACAATAACAGCGTGTGTTATTAGGGAAATAGCGGGCGAGCGGTGTTGATGCTGGATTGCGCATGCGCCGTGAGCGGTTCTGGTACTTTTTGGGTCACAGCTGCTCACAGCGCCGCTTCAACAGTGCGATACCCTCATGAGGGACGAGCAAAATATTAAACACGCCAGAAGTCCGTGCGAGCTCACGATTGCTGATCGGTAGCTGGTCACGTGGTGTTAATCGCCTCTCTAACCCCCTGTACACTACACGACGCTCGGCGCAAAACTCGCCCCGATGTCGTGGATTCTCGCACGAGTGGAAAATCGGCTCAAAAAAGTGAAAAAATCGCACAGTGTACGCCCGGCTTCATGCTTCCTGAAACAGCAGCGCCAGAGCTTTTTTTCCATGGAGAACTACTCAGGTCATTCATTCATACTAGAGAACAAAGCAGATTTATTGAAATAACAACTGTAAGGCAACATTGAGCCTAATATTTGTTCTACAACCATAGGGCTGTTCATCACCAGCTAAATAAATTATTTTAAAAAATGAAGTTTTTTTAATAGCTTTTATTGTTAAGTAGCTTTCTCATGTTTTATTAGTGAACTTAAACGCAAAATTGTAAAGGCTACCTTCACTCTGTTTCATCTGTGTTTGCCTAGAGTTGTACTGGATTGTGGCTAAATTTGATAAACCTTATTAGGTTTAAAATGTGTTTCTTTCTGGATATTCCCCAAGACACTCTCATGAGCACAAGGCCAAAGCAGCCAGTTCAGCGTCAGACTCTCAGCTATGTTTGTGAGCATGATTTACCTCATTATGAAACTTTAGTGCATGTGAAAAAGGAATTGTGAACCTATTTTCACTTCCGCAAGGCCACACAACACCCATCCAGGTTCTGGCAGACCTTTGCTTTGTAGCCGGTTCATCTTGTGTTGCGAAGAGATTCTCGGCTGAAGTTTAAATGTTTTATTCATGTATTATTTATTTATGTATTTATTTATGTTTTAATTTATTTATTTATGTTTTTATTTATTTTTCAGTGTGGCAGCACACAGTAAAGCGAACCTGATGACTGTGGCCAACCTGGGTGTGGTGTTTGGTCCCACGTTAATGAGGCCACAGGAAGAGACCGTTGCTGCCATCATGGATCTTAAATTTCAAAACATTGTGGTGGAGATTCTCATTGAACACCATGAAAAGGTAACGCCCAAAAGATGAATTTCCTTAGAACTTATGAACTATAATATCCCCGCATTTGATACAGAAAAGTGTCTTAAAATACTATTTATTTTTATAGGGTTTAAATTCAAACTATCCACTAAAATAATCGTCGTCCTATTTCACTTTTTAAAAAAAATTTGTTGTTGGATACAACCAAACTCTTATGACTTTGTGTGGTTCATTCCTAGCCTGGCTGTTTAATTCTGCACAGAGAAAGGGTCTGGGAACTCTCCTATTTAAATAACTCCACCCCCTGAGAATTCTAACCAAGCCAATCAGAGCTGAGCATCGTACGTCACTCACCATAACTTTGAGTTTGTCATAAACATAGTGACAGAAGTGGAGTTCGCTGTGGCTCTCACCTCTGTTCCAAGTGACTTGAATGTCTTTAAAACCACAACAAGTAAAAGCGCTAAAAGCATTTCTTTCAAAGAAAGATGTTTGTGCTGTCGCCAGGCGCCATTTTTGACTACAGCTAAAAAACTACAGCGTTACGCACAGTCGGCATTTCCGTCTTGTTTCTGATCGGTTATTTTTGAGCTGCCTAGTCCCGCCCCTCATGTGCCTCACTGCCTGTGAGTTAATTCAATTAAAGTTTATTTATATAGCGCCAAATCACGACAAGAGTCGTCTCAAGGCACTTCACATAATAAACATTCCAATTCAGGTCAGTTCATTAAGCCAATCAGAAATAATGTTTCCTATATAAGGAACCCAGCAAATTGCATCAAGTCACTGACTAGTGTCAGTGACTATACAGCAATCCTCATACTAAGCAAGCATGCAGTGACAGTGGAGAGGAAAACTCCCTTTTAACAGGAAGAAACCTCCAGAGAATCCTGGCTCAGTATAAGCAGCCATCCACCACGACTCCAGACTCTCTCTCTCTGTGCAGAATTAAACAGAGGACGAGTCTGACAGGCCAAGCCAGTTCATTCCTCCAGTACAACTTCCAGTTTATAATCCTGATCCCATTCGCTCTCCAGAGTTGTGTTTGCTGAAGACAAAAATGTCCCAGGCAACACGAGCTAAAATGAAAAGCACCAACAGAAATCTTGGGTGACATACCATCATTAAGCTGCAGCAAGCATATCTTAGCTTACCACCCTGGGTGGCATTTAATTACAGGATAAGGACAATGTGCAAATAAAGCAAAACTGTCTTTCTAAGTTGTGCTGTTTAATTTGGAAAGGGTTACTTTGTTTACTTTAGTGTTTGTGAGGTTCGGGCTTGTGTGTATGTACATTCTGTTTCATATTACTGCTTGAAACTAATTACCTAATTGTTAAATTAACTAATTTCATGTAAAAAAAACCCATAAGTTAAGTTTTATAATAATGATAGTTTTCACCTTATTCATGTGGCATCATATTATTCAGTCAACTACAGTAAGTAAGTAAGTAAATAAATAAATAACAAAATGAGTTGGTAAAAGATGTTTTTAATCTGGCCAAAAGGGGGCACCCTAAGTGCTGAAACCTGACGTGCATTTCATTCTCTATGAAGTTTATTAATTCCTCACATGATCGTATATTTAGATGTTTTTTAAATGCTTTTATTAACTGTTGTTTTGTATTACGTTAGTTGAAATTGATATAACTAGTATTTTACAGTGAGTCTTCAATAGTGGATGTGTTTGTGAAACGAGTAAAAGTCTGACTTTTTTCCCCACATTGCAGAGTCTGAGATGAGATCAGGACCGCCGATTGTTGTTTATTTTATTTTCCACGCTAATTATAAGAAATGTTTTATATTGTGTGCAAAATCTTCACTTGGTCTCCCAAACCTAAAGTCAGTTATGAGTAACTGCAGAGACCAGATGAAAACCAACAGGGTGTACAAATGTGCCTAAACAAGAGCAGCAGCCTGGCGTCTTCTGCGGGTTTTTGAAGCTTCCCCGAGTGTCCGACACCAGCCTGCTGAAAAAAGATGTAGTGTTAGAATGCAGCAGGAGCGTTTTGGAAAGTACAGCATGTTAGAGCAGGGGAAAGGCTGAGCTGGGCAGGCAGACAGACAGACATTAACTTTCCTCACAGCTCAGTCCCACTCCAGACTGTTGATACCCCCAGATACCAACAGTAGACTCTGTTTTACATTCACCTCCATGTGCAGAGCGAGGCAGCAGAAACTCTCAGCCATATCAGATTTCTCACTTTTTTTTTCTATCTGCCTCTCTTCTACAAACTTTCTCTCATGCTCTCCCTCCCCTGCGTCTCACCAACTCACTCACTCACTCTCTCTCTCCCTGCTCCCTTCCTTCCCTACCTCCCTCCCCTTCTCGTCTGTGATCCTTTCTGAGGCTCTGCTGAGACTTCCTCTCCTCTGCAGCCCTATTCTCTTTCAACTCCACATCTAAAGTTTATATGTAAACATGGTCCAGCATAAACAGGCTGCACCCCTTGGCCAGCCCTCTTCACGTCCTAACCGTGTTTTATTTTAATTTCCACTCTTTCACAGAGTGGGTCAGATTAACTGATGGAGTAAAGTCACCCTGACATGTTTCCAGATGTCTGGATTGAGTGAGATTCAGGTCTGAGAGGAGAGAGATAGACTGAGACGAATAAAACCGTCTTAAAGGCAGTTTTAAAGCTTCAATCAATGTGGTGCACAGTTTTCCCTATGAGCACAAACTGTGGCTGCAAATACTTTTTCTACCTAGCACTGCATAAAAACTGAGTTTTAAAACTTGTGAGGTCAGTTAGGGATGCGCTGCGACTTTTGGAGGTTCTGCACTGCATGTCAGGCTGCGCCGGAGTCTTACTCGTGTGTGTGTGTGTGTGTGTGTGTGTGTGTGTTCAGATCTTTGCAGATGCTCCGGATTTAAGCCCTTTTACACCTGCTGGCCTTGTATTAGCTGCTCCCACAAGACAGTCCAAAAAACAGAGTCGACAGAGCCGACCCTTGGCCGTCTACAATCCACAAGTCCTCGACATCCCGAATGGTAAGAGTGTTATAAATTTGCACTTGTCTTTCCACTGGTTTGTTAGAACCTCGTTAAAACGGAGTCGCATATTTATTCGTTTACAGAGGGCAAAAGAAATAGGAAGCAACAAATGAGTTATGTATTCTCATTTTAATACTGCATACTAATGAAAGGATGGTGAATCTGCCCGTGTGTGTGTGTGTGTGTGTGTGTGTGTGTGGGGGGGGGGGGGGGGTATTGGTTCGTGTCTGTCTTTTGCTTTTCTAGACAGCCGCTCATCCATTCTGCTTCACACTTGGCAAATGTAATGCCGAGGACCCAAGGAAGTGCTGTTTTAAGTGTGAGGGAGTTTGGATGAGTGGTTTTCATACTTTGGTTGAAAGGAGAATTTTGCTGCTCCTTCACAGCACTGGGTTCTCACTGGGTCTTTGTCATCAGGGGACACTGGTGCCACTTAAGTTTTATTTAGCGTGTCTTTTTAGTTGTTGAGTGGGTCAGCGTTTGTTCCTGGGGTTTATTTGAGCTGTTTCTTGTTTTATCAGTAGTTGTCCCTACCTAAACAAATAAACGTCACACTATAAACTATTGTTGCACCACCTTTTAGCTTTGATCATCACATACATTGATTGTGGGATCTATTTAAAAAGCTTACAGTACATCGTATCAAATCATTTGGGCCAAGATTCTGTTGTGATGACGGAAGAGTCGGGCTGTTGTGTTAAGTGTTCCTACGCACATCCGAAAACAGATTCTCAGTCGTTTTTTTGGTTTGGACTCTGTGGTAGTCAGTCCGTGTGTGAAAATGATGTCTAATGCTCCAGCCAGATTATTCACGACACTGACATTTTAGTATGAGATGGTTACTTATGCAACCAGCCTGCAGGGTTGTGTAAATGCATGAGAAGCTGCTCACTGCCTCAGTAATGGTTAAATAACTCATTGAACGTTGAAACACACCAAATCACTCCAGTAACGAACCAGCAGGGATCACATTTTTCAGCCTCACCATGAAGGTTGTCTGTAGGGTCTTGGAAGAGGTCGATTGGAATATCTTGCATTCCAGAGAAGCTGCGTCTTTTTGGCAAACCGTAGGCGTGAGCAGAAGCGCTCGTCAAAAATGTTCGCCTGGTGGGAACAGAGGAGTAATGGGCAGCGAGCTAATTTCGTGAGCGATCTACTTTGCAGCTAGTGTGTTCCGGGCGTGAGTGTCAGTGTTGGTTGGACTTACTAGGAAAGGACCCTGGGACATGTCTGAAGCCGTTTTCAGATAGACATTCTGGAACATTTGCGGACAATTCAATCTGGTTTTTAACCGGAACTGTGTTTTCAGACGCACCACATTTGTACCGGAACTTGTCCTTTCGGCTGCGTTCACACAGCAAGGAAAAGTTCCAGATGTCTGACGGCGGCGGGGGGGGGGGATCGGACTCATGTTAAGAAGAAGAAGAAGAAGAAGAAGAAAATATAATTTCTATTGCGCCTCTCAAGATAAAAATCACGAGGCGCTTAAGCATAATTCTGCGCACACGAAGATGCATAAGAGACCTGGATGATGAAGCTCAATGGTTAAAGGAATCACTGAAGCGGTGTGAAGCGCTCCGTTGCGCGTCTAGGCGGTACCGTAGGAGGTGAGCTGTCGTGGTTCGCCGCATGCTACAGCAGCGGGCTATCTGGGTGCGCACGGCGTCCCCCGGTCCCCTCCTCCTCCCCCTCCCCCTCGTCCGGAACTTTACCTCACCAGTCTGAATCAGCCACCCTGTCCGTAACAAGTCCGGACCTGTTACTAGGGGCTTCGTCCGGTGAAATTCCGGAAAACGTTATCCGGATGTTTGTATTCAGACACAAAGGTCTTACGGACAGATTCCGGAACATTTCCGTTTTTCATGGCCTGTCTGAAGAGGGTCTGAGAGTGTCTTAGGATACCAATTGTTAGGTAAAACCTGATTGTCAAACAGAGTCACCTCCTTTCTACCTCACCCTTATTTACCTTTGAATGTTTGCTTCAGGTACTTGTGTTCTACTATATGGAGGCCAAACCAGCCAAACCGGGCGTTCTGCCCTGGCTTGGAGCGTAGGCAGGAACGACTTTCCATCCTTCCAGACCAAGAGACTCGTTGATCTAGTATCTGAAGAATCCCTTTTGTTTCCTGTAGATTCTTAAGGCCAGGGGAGTTTTTGAGGAATGTATGGGTGTGTGTGTTGCCAATAAATGCTCTCCAAAGTTCTCAACTCAGTGTGAGAGGAAACTAGCTTCTGACTGGTGTGGTTGATTCTCTCTCACCCTTTGCAAAGTATGTGTTTGTTGTCTGTTTGAGGGTTGTTTACAATTTACCAAATTATGAATCTAATCCCTCTTGGTGTGCTTAGTATTTCTTTGAGGAAATATGGGAGTAATATTAGAAATTACCCAACACCAATTTCTGATGAAGAACCAGAAATTGTAAGTGGGGATTGTTTCAATTCGGGATCTGTTGCATCCACATGCCAACCTACGATGAGAAGGAAAAACATGGATGCTCCTGTCTATTTGCTTAGTTAAATCCATGTATAGGGCTCTCCGACAGGCTTACAGAGGGTGAAAGAGACAAATCCTAATTTTTAACAATCTGTTGAAAGTGAGGGAGACTGCGAGCTTGTGATTGGTCTGGACATCCCTTTCTTTAAATTTGTCCCCAGCACCGACATTGCCCCGTCAAAAAGTAAAAGATATTTAGTGACAGACGCAGTATAGATTGAAGAACGCATCGCAGAAAAAGTCTGAAAATATAAAAGTTTATTCACCTGTGACTGAAGGAGTACAAGGATACGGAGCAAACATTTTATTCATGGATGGAAATGACGAGGAACGTGGGTTTAGAGCATGTTTTAGAGATGGCGACCGCATGAAGAGGTGGAGGAAGGACAAATGTGTCCCTGTTAAAGTCTCTGAAATAATTAAATGCATTAGCAAATTTGCTATCGTGGACTGGACACGTGAGTGTAACGATGGCATGATACCACAGAAAGGTGCTACGCCCTCTGTTGTCCTGGTGGGGAACTGCTTTGCAGCACTCCCCAGGAGACGAAGAATTCTGAAAGCAAAACGTCTGTCAGTGCGTGTGTGTCTCTCCCTTGTGGAGGTGATAGCTGAATAAACATTCACTTTTATTGCAAAGCATATTATCTCAAGTTGATTACCCGTTAACATAGAAAGTTAAAGAACATTTAAAAAATACTAAACAAAGTCATTTTTAAAAGTCAGTCAGCTAGCTTTTAGAAAGATGCTAAAACAGCTAAATGTTTTAGAGATTGACCCACTTTTATAGGATTGCAAGCATCAATGGAAACAGACCTTCCTAGTTAAGCTAAAAGGTAAATGACATTGTAAATGTCAAGAAAGAAGGCAGGAATGCAGAAACTAAAAGGATTCTGCATTTGTTTTAACTAGTAAACAAAGTAGCTGCTGAGGGTTCTCCTGTCGTTCCCGCTGAGCTCTGAACTACTCGGTCTGTTCTGTAGTGACTAATACGAAGCATAACGGTGTTTACACATGACACACTGAACTCTGTTACCTCCACTCTGTAATAATGTGTTGACAGACTTACAGCTGTGGTCTTCATAAGCCCGTTTGTGTTTAATAAACTGGGGCGACATAAGAAGGTCCCAGCATGGTGCACCGGACGAGATCACCTGACCTGCAGGTCTAAAGTTGAACTTCATCACCCGCCCAGCCTAAAAAGCAGAATGAGTTTAAATCTGCTCACTAGATTGCCTTGCTTTGCATCCTTATACCAGATTTTACTCTTGAGTTATTTTCATTTCAGAGGATGAAAGATATAATCCTTTTTAAAAAGCTTTTTCTGAATGTGTCCAACATAAGGAGGATAAATACAAATATACGAGTTTGAAATGGAATCAGTGTTGATGGATGTCTATTCATTTATTTGTGTGATTCTGTTGATGTATTTTCAAATAAACTAGAAAGATACAGCTTTATCTTATCATTTATATCAGAGGAGGTTACATAACACCTTGTATGGTGTTGGTTCAATTATTTTAAATGTTACACATTCATCATCAAATGGTTCCCGAGTGCAACCGTGGCTGCAGCTCACCGCTCCTCTAGGGGATGGGTCAAATGCAGAGAACAAATTCTACACACACCTGTGTGTGTGTGACAACTAGTGGGTCTTTCACTTTAAATAAATATTTGATTGCACTGTATGTTCCGGGGGTAGGAAGTCCTGGTCCTGGAGTGCCGCTGTCCAGCATATTTTAGTTTTTTCCCTGTTCCAACACGTCTGATTTAAATCAGTAGGTGACATACAGGCTTCTGCAGAGCTTGATGAGCAGCTGAAGACGTGAATTAACCAATCAATTAGGTGCGATTAGGTGGATAGCAGCACTCCAGGACCAGGATAGCCTACCTCCTATGTTCTGATAAGAAATCAAACATGCACTTTTGTGTAGTTATAACTGAAAACTCTAGAAATGTATAAACATCCTAAAACCACACTTTAGGTTAATAAAGAAAATTCACTAAATGTAAATAACTTGTATAAGCTTCCTCAACGCACGTTTGCAAAAAGGTTATCTACACATCACTAAGATGTCTCTCTCCTTTTCCTTGATCAGACATTTAAGTTCAGTTTGTTTCAAGTAGCACCTCGGCATCAGTCTCAGTGTTTTATGAGAGTTCAACAATCTCACGCATTTCCCAGCATTGTTTTTCTTAGCTGATGAAATAAATTAACTTTGGATAAAATGTGTGGGCATGCCATGCCTTTGTGTTGCTAGTTTATTTCCTTTAAATGTGCAGTAAATTAGAATTTTAAAGTGAAATAGTCACAAAACTGTCTAGCAGCTGGCTGGCAGATTGTCAGTGTGTCTCTTCTTTTTAAAAAGCTGAAGACGGACTAACCCCGACTTCACGCTGGCGGCATCAGCAGCACAGAACGGTTTACTCGCTTGCTTCTCTGGGCCAATCCACACCGGGAGAGTCTCAACCACAGAGCGGCTTCTCCGCTGTCCTCCACGTCGGACTTGCTAGATCACAAAATCCCTCGAGACTTCAAAGGTCATGGTTTGTTTATGCCATCCGCCGCCATTAAACCCAAAAGAAGCAGAAGAAGGAAATAATGTTTGAAATCATTTTTAGACGTTCTATCTAATGTTGCGCCTCTCCACCGCCAGGATTAAAGCCATAAAAAACACAGTTGAACTTTTCGAAAAATGCTGAGAGTAAATAAGCCGTTAGGTCACTTGTATAATCTGCATAGATATGAAATCGTGTCACTGCAAAAATCTTTTACTTTGAAAATTACCAGACGCTTACCAATGTTGTGTGAGTTCCTGTCTAGCCCTTTGTTAACCGCGGTAACTGACGTATCCCATGAATGCTCACGGCAAAAATAGAACTGGATCCTATCTTTAACGATGTGGCATGGTAAGCTGCTTCTGGGATACTACTGAAAGTGTCCACGCTTCAGGGATTAATCCTATGAGCCATAATGGATTCTATTTGAAACTGCCACGTTCTGCTGCCATTCTACACCGCTAACGCCTCTATTGTGAAGTCGGGGTTAGTCTTTGTGGACAATATGTCCCATCTCTTTATTTGCTGGTTCCAGAGCCAGTCATATGTAAGCCCAATGGGGTTGCCAAGTTGGCCCCAGCAAAAACTGCCGAGCCATCATTTTTTATTTAACAGTGGCCGGCAAAAAGCAACAGAATTTTGGAAAGAATGTTAATCAGTAAACAGGAGCAACCCAGAAGTTATTTCTTTTAACCCTATGAAGCCACGGCATCTTTTTGTTTTATTCTAGTATCGGGTAAAGAAGGCTAGAGGCTAACGTTAAGCTAACTGTGAATTAGAAACAAATAGTCCTCTCGAAAATTTTCTCAAGGTTCTTTTTTCACTTACTAACAACTCGATATTATAGTGAAATGTATTTATTCACTTATCAACTGAATGTGTATGACTTGTCGCTTGTTTTTAAGAATCATCTGGCGCTAAACCATTACTGGCAACAAGTGCTCAGCGTGGACTTGTTTGTTTTGATACATGTGCTGCAGTACCCAAATTTAACCACAGGATGTCACTCGTACTTCATGCACCTTTAAGGTACAGATTTTGGTCCAAAAAGGTCCCATAAACTCTGAAGCTTATAAACCAATTAATTCTGTTATTTTATAGAATGTTTGTATGGGTATAAGCTCAATTTGATGCAATATATAACTAGATGTTTATTCACTTTACGTAGTTAACTTGTTTGTCTATGATCTAGATCAGTGGTTCCCAACCTTTTTCCCAAGGGACCCGTTTTTTTACCAGTAAAATTTTTGACGACCCCCTCCCATTCTCTCTTCCAGTACAAACAGTATTAAGAAATGATAAAATTGTTCAAGCACATTTTACTATGCTTTGATTTAATCGATGACAGTTAGTAGGCTCCAGTACAGAACAAAGTCATTAACAAAACCAAACAGAGCATAATGTGCTTAACAGTTTGTATTACTTTTCTGAAAACATTGTTTCTTGTAAACACTGAAAAATCAATCATTCCTTTCAATAAACGTTTGACACATAAAAAATACACTGCGCAAAATGTACTTAAATGTGTATATTACTGATTCCATGCTTTCGTTCTTTTTAAACAAAGAAACAGTTTTGTTTACCTGTTTTGTAGCTACAGTTTCGCCGACGGCTGCCGACTTCTTCAGGCTGACGCTGATGGTGGCGCGTCACTTCCTTCTCCGTTTATCTGCGGGCAGCAGAGGACGTTGTCGCCCTCTACTGCCCGCTCTCCCCTCTCCGATGATGCAGTCCCATGCGTGGTCCAGCGTGTAAACTCCGTCGTCCCTGTTCATGGTCCCACATCCACGTCTCCTTATCTCGATTGCTTCCTTGATCCATCTTTTGTATTTTTGTTGTTCAGTGGTTATGATCCGTGTGTTGTCCCAGTCCATTATATGGTTTTCTCTTGAGCAGTGATCTGTTACGGCTGACTTCTTTATTGTACTTTCTGCTTCTTCTTTTGCTGCTCTTGTGTGTTTTCGATTTGCCTCTTTCTTGCACTCCTTTCTGTGTTCTATTGTTCGTGTGTTGAGTTGGCGTCCTAAGATGTTCAAAGAGAAATACGGACAACAAGGAACGAAGGACTTCCGCCGTTTGGAACGATTACACCAGAAACGCGCACGTCTAAGAAACCACCTTCGCTTCTGTTTAAGATGCCGGGACGAAAACATCACACCCACAAGCCTACAGCTGAAAACATCGATCCGGACCAAGACAGCACAAAATATAATAGAAAGAGCACAGAGAGCACTACTCAAGGAGAGGTTGAGGAACGTCATAACCAAACAGAGGCGTGTGGAGGACGAACTGGAAAGAGGACACCTGGACTTGAAAAGGAATTACAAACTTGATAAACAAATGGAGGAACTAACTAAAGGACACTTGATGGAAAAACAGGAAAAAGAGTTCATAAAAGTAAAAGAAAGACACATAGAGAAGCTAAACAAACTCATAAACAAGAAAAAGAGGGGAGAAATACAAGGCAACTCCACACCAAACTCATGGGTATGTAACATTTCACAATACAAACTAACAGAAGCAGAAGAGAGCATATTAAAGAAAGGTTTAAACTTTGCAGTCACACCAAAAGTAATACCATATGATGAATTTATTGTAGCAACAGAACTAGCATGTCAACAGATCACAGATGAGGGAAAGAAAGCAGAACTCAGAAATAACATAGTTGGGATATTAAAAAACAGCCAAATTCAACACAGCAATATTACAAAAGAAGAACAATCAGCCATGACAGCTTTATCCAAAAATGAACAGATAATTATTCTACCGGCAGACAAAGGAAGAACCACAGTAGTTATGGACAGAGAAAAATATAAACATCAGATGAACCAGATGCTAGAGGACAAAAATACATATGAAATACTTAAAAAAGATCCAACAGAAAACATAAAGAAAAACATGAAAAAATTACTGAAGCCACTGCACGAAAAAGGCAAAATAACAGAAAAAATGTACAAACACTGGATTCCCACGGGGAATATAACACCAAGAATATATGGAACGCCAAAAATACATAAACAAAACACCCCACTTAGACCAATAGTTGACAGCATAGGTACACCAACATACAACATGGCAAAAGATATCAGCAGAATCATCAGCCCGTTATTAGGAAATACAGACCAACACTGCAAAAATAGTATAGAACTGGCAAAAGAACTAAAGGAGATCACAATAGAAGACGACATACTCATCTCACATGACGTCACATCCCTGTTCACAAAAACACCAACCCAAAAAACCATAGACATAGTAGTTAATAGAATCAGACAGGGCAAGACTTTACGCAAAAGGACAAACCTCACAGCAGATGACATAGCACAACTGATAGGACTGGTAGCTAACTCCACTTACTTCACATGCAATAACATAATATACAAACAACTGGAAGGCTTCGCCATGGGTAACCCGTTATCAGCCACCCTGTGCGAGTTTTTGGTGGAAGACCTTGAACAAAAAGCCATAGCCACCGCCCCCCCAAACTGCAAAATAAAACTATGGAAACGCTACGTGGATGACATAATGGAAATCATACCAAAAGGTCAAACAGAAACACTAACACAACACTTAAACAATATTGACGACACGGGCAACATAAAATTCACTTATGAGTTAAAAACAGAAGGCAGCATAGCTTTTATGGATATGAAAATCACCAGGCAGACCGACGGGACCCTAAACATAAACACATACAGGAAACCAACACACACAGACCAATATCTATTATGGACATCAGAACACCCCACCATACACAAAATGTCAGTAATCAGAACATTATATCACCGAGCAAACATAATAACAGAAGAGAGAGACCGTAAACAAGAAGACAAACACATACAACACGCTTTAAAGACCTGCGGATACCCAATATGGGCAATAAACAATGGAAAACAACAAACAAAAACAGAAAGCAAAGAACAACCCCAAAAAAGAACTAGAAACCCAGAAAGACAAGAACCAAAACCAGTGATAACCTTACCATACTTCAGAGGCATAACGGAAAAAATAAGAGCAACAATGAAAAACACAACATAAACACACCAACAAAACCATACACAACAGTTAGAAACAGACTAGTACACCCAAAAGACAAAATATCAGCTGGACAAAAATGTGGAGTCATTTACGAAATCCCATGTAAACTCTGCAATAAAACATATATAGGAGAAACCGGACGCCAACTCAACACACGAACAATAGAACACAGAAAGGAGTGCGAGAAAGAGGCAAATCGAAAACACACAAGAGCAGCAAAAGAAGAAGCAGAAAGTACAATAAAGAAGTCAGCCGTAACAGATCACTGCATAAGAGAAAACCATATAATGGACTGGGACAACACACGGATCATAACCACTGAACAACAAAAATACAAAAGATGGATCAAGGAAGCAATCGAGATAAGGAGACGTGGATGTGGGACCATGAACAGGGACGACGGAGTTTACGTGCTGGACCATGCATGGGACTGCATCGTCGGAGAGGGGAGAGCGGGCAGTAGAGGGCGACAACGTCCTCTGCTGCCCGCAGATAAATGGAGAAGGAAGTGACGCGCCACCATCAGCGTCAGCCTGAAGAAGCCGGCAGCCATTGGCGAAACTGTAGCTACAAAACAGGTAAACAAAACTGTTTCTGTGTTTAAAAAGAACGAAAGCATGGAATTAGAACCTCGACACAGCAAGAACACACCTAAGATGTGTATATTACTGTTTATACTAGAATATTTACCGTAAACGCTGTGATTAATCAACCAGTCCCATCTTTAATGAACTTTTGACACTTGAAAATAAAACAGTGAGCTGAGCAAAATGTTCTTAAAAGTGTGTTACTCTTTCTGTACTAATTATTTCCTGTCTTAATATCAGTAAACTTTTCACTCATGAAAAAAATGTGAGCACAATGTAGGCTATAAACAAGTAATAAATAAAGTTTTAACCCCTGAAAGTGGAGAGGTCCTGGCGACCCACTGAGAGGCTTTGGCGCCCCCTTGTGGGGGTCAGGACCCCCAGGTTAGGGACCACTGATCTAGATCATCAACAATTAAAACGCTGGGATTGGTTGAACATTTTTGAGTGAATAAATAATTAAAAGATGTATTTTTTCTAATGCCAGCAGATAGTCCTAACCTAACTGCGGATGAGACGTCAATGGGCAGCAATGAGTCGGTATCATCACAGTCGTCATCGGCCTCGACCTCCGAGCTCGCTACAGATAAGACCGAGCACGCATCGTTGACTGCCAGCCTCAGCTCAGACAACGACTCCCGGTGAGTCTCTCCACAGGCTTTTATTGTGATTAGAATTAAGAAATGTCATCATCACACAAGCAGGTGAGCAAATTGAACAACTGAATTTAAATTTATGTTCCTCGTTAAAGTTGGATTCAATTACTCGTGAATGTTCCAACAGGAGCTATGAAAGTAACTTCCTTGTGGATTTTCTAACTAATTAACTAATTTTGCTCCTTCCCTCTCTGTTATACTTGTGCATTTTAAGAGAAACTAATGAAAACAATGAGTACAACTGATGCTGATCAATTATTAACAGTTGCTCTTTGTTAAACATTTGCAGTGGGAAAAGTCCATTTACGACTTTCCAGCCTTTCCTGTCTGTCCTCTGTCCCTCTTAAGTCCTTGGTTCTTTTTGTTGTTTCCAGCCCAGAACTTGCCTTGAATGCTGATGTGAGAGATGAATTATTGGGGTATGCTGCAGATGTTAGACTCACTGCTGTGTCATGTCTACAAATTCACCTTGAGATAGACTGTCTCTCATTCACCGTCTCATTTTTCTTCTCTATTTCCGGAGAAAAACAAAGGTTGTTAAATTAAAACGAATTTACCTCGGGGCTTGACAGGACAGCACGGTCCCTTTACTCTGTGACCTCTGTGGGTGTATGTCTGCTTGTGTGTAGGCATGTTAACAGTTTTCTAAACAGACAAGACTCTATATGCATTATGTAACCTACTGCTTATTATTATAATTTTTTTTGTGGGTTTCTTTTATTTGTGTGTTTTCCCACATATGTTGCCTCATGTTGGAGGACGGAAGGAGTAACCAGGAGGAGGTCGTAAATCTCAGCTCTTATTTGTTTGGAAGACAGGTGGCCGTGCGTTGGCCGTGCGTTGGCCGTGTAAATCGTATTGACATTGGAGCGATATTCATCTTGTTTACCCTTATAGCCACGGCCCCTGTCCCTTTATGAAGACTTGCGCCATATGTCACAGGGTGTCGCCCTGGCTTTGGTCACTCATAAATCTTAGCGTGTGAGATGGTAGAGACCTGTTAGCGCAGCACCTCGCTGGCGTTAAACCCAGGGATCCGGCTTAGGTCAGAGCCAAAATGAGCAGGGATTGTTAAATAAATGACTTCCAGGCAGCCGCTGAAATGTAGTTTGCTGTGCCCAAACATGCACCTGGACAACAGTATATTTTAGTCAGTTTGCTGCAAGATGTGCACAGTCATACACAAATGCATCCTGACTCACAATATCTTCCAATAACTTTTTTGTGGACTGTAACATGATTTATAATCTTGGTGATTTCCAGTGACTCGCCTCATTTCTCCTCCTCAAATTCAGTCACAGTTTATCCCAGTGGCTCTGTAGCCCCAAGTTACATATTCAGGGTTTATTTTTTTCTTTATACTGCCCTATCTCCAGCTCTCCTGGTCTCCTACAGGCAGACAGCTGTGGATCATAAGATTGTGGATCTGAGCTGATTTCCTGCCCACCCAAACTGGCAGTGGCTGAGTGAGCAGCTGGGCTGTAGGTTTGATCCTCCTTTCTACTAGAATCAGTCCTAAATCCCACTGCTGCCCATCTTCCTTTAGAATAAAGGGAGATGATAGCCCCTCTCATCCCCAAGTCAGATCCTTGCCAGGATCAACAAGGCTTTGACGCTCGAGAGTGAAATTCCTGCAGTAATGAGAAGCAGCACTTTACTTTTGAGGATGAATTCTTCTTCTTCTTTCTATTAACCCAGCCGTGTGGTATGTGCGAGATAACCCTGATGTTTAAATGATGAACAAGAACCTTTTTTTTTTACATTGTTTCATTTAGAAGGGATATAAAGTTTTGCTCATACACGTTTTGAGAATAAACTTCACATTTTTATATCTACAAATGGTACTAAAATCAGGAAGGAAAATTTTCCCTTGCTTATGCATAAAATACGTTTACATTGTTTTTTTATTGCATATAAAACCCAGTTCATGCGGTAGGATTTTTTTTTATAGTCAACCGATTTTCAAAACATGGGAAACCACACACGTGTTCATAAAAATCATTATACATATTGTGTGGTGTGCAGCAACTTGGCAAAGACCACCCACTACACATGAACCACTTCCACCCATGGACATTCCCCGCTTAGATGGAAAATCCCATGTCACGTCGCCTTTCTGATTGACTGCACGTCATGTTCAACAGGCAGTACGTTGGTTTGTTCCTACTAAAATGAAACAACATGTTTGAAAGCCTGTATTTATGATCAGAATTGTCCCGGCATCTTTCCAAGCAGTCCAGAGCGCACATAACACACCACACAGGGTAGGATTATCTGATAAGATTGTCTTTAGAGCTGGTACAAAAATCATACTCAACTTTAAGATTGTCAGGCTGGACAAAAATCTGCATCGTTCTTCTTCCGGTCGGTATCAAGATGGCGCCTGTGCTTGGCTTAGCCGCGGTCACCGGCCACTTTTTCAAACTTTTCTCCACTAACCTCCTCTTTTCCACCTTGCTCCTGTCTGCGATCCTCTTCAGTAGTGTCCCTGCTACCATCTCCTATGATCGCCAGACACTTTTGTTCTTCCGTTTGTTCACGATCGCCCAAGATGCATCGAGGACGTACCTTCCTGTTTTTTTATCTGAGTGACGCACTGGCCCAGAGCCAAACGACGATCTCATCCAGCACGCCTCCAGCGATGTTTGTCCGGTCCCAGGAAAACGTTGGAGGAAAAGAGGTAAATGAGCAGGAATCCAGGTGAGAATAAGACTTCTCTTAAAGCGTGGTTTATCTAGTAAACATCGGCGTGATCTTCTAGCTTCTTGTCCTTTGGCGACTTGAGCACCACTTTCGCATTCCCGCCAGGCTGCGTTGCGGCGCGGTTTCTCCGTCCAAGTTTTATAAGGTCGGTTTATCTTCATTCCTCAGTGGTTTCTCCTCCTGTTCCCTCCATAAGTGGTTTTTATAAACACCGTGGATCTAACCCTGCTAATTTACGTTCACTAACTCCAGCTGTTTCTGTAGTTTCTGATTCCTCCACCTCACTCAGCATGACTCTATTAAATACCCGCTCTGTTAACAATAAGTCCTTCCTGCTCAATGAACTAATTCTCTCTAAAAACCTGGATTTTCTGTTTCTGACTGAAGTTTGGCAGCAAACATCTGATTATTCTGGTCTGGTTGAACTCTGCCCGAGTGGTTATTCTTTTCTTAAACAGCCCCGGGGTTCAGGTCGTGGTGGAGGCCTAGCTGTTGTTTTCAGAGACCATCTTCCATGTAGCTCTACAAGCTCTGGTCACTTTGCTTCCTTTGAACTGCAGCTGATTAAAGTCAGGCGTAAGGACCCGTTCTACTGTGCTGTGATCTATCATACATCTGGTCCAAACAGTTCTTTCCTTCAGGTGTTTAGTGACTTTCTATCCTCCACTGTGAAGCTGTCCAGACTGGTGATTGTTGGTAATTTTAACATCCACGTTGATGATCCCTCTGATCACTTTGCCATGAACTTCTCCAGCCTTATGGACTCCTTCAGCTTTACCCAGCATGTTTCTGGCCCCACACACACTGGGGGAACACTCTGGACCTTGTTTTTACCCTGGGTCTAAATGCTGACAGTGTTTGTCCTGAGGACGTTTATATTTCAGATCACCATTGCATTTTCTTTAACTTGTCAGTTTCTGCATCCCCACCTACTGCGTTCCGTATGGTTAGTTCTCGTTTTCTTAATGAGAGCACAGCTAGCAATTTTTCTGTTGCTTTTGATCCACCCTGTTCTTCTGATAGTGACCCAGATTCCTTAACTTCTCAGTTTAACGAGAACTGCCTCTCCATTCTGGACAACATATGTCCTGTCAGAACCAGATCGGTTCCTGCAGTGAGCCCTACTCCCAGGTTTAATGACAGCCTTCGCAGCCTAAAGCGCCAATGCAGAAAAATTGAGCACTTGTGGAAGAAAACCCATCTCCACGTCCATCTGCTGCACCTAAAGGATCTTATGACATCCTTTAATTCTGCAGTCAGAGACGCGAGGGTTTCCTACTTCTCCAACCTGGTGTCCCAGAGCAAAGGGAACCCCAAGGTGCTGTTTAACACCATCAGCAGCATCGTCTCTCCTGCCTCTCCTACAGCCTCCATCCACTCTGTTGCAGACTGTCACCAGACTGTCTGTCTTTCTTTGTGGACAAAGTCAATAAGGTTAGATCTAGCATCTCTCCTTCAGCCTTATCTCTGCCCCTCCCGACTCCAACCAAGCCCATCATCCTAGATAGCTTTGCTCCTGTTTCTTTGCCTGAGTTAACCAAACTAGTTAACTCTATGAAAACCTCTGCATACCCCCTCGATATCTTACCGTGATCTTTGTTTAAAAGTGCTTTTCAGTCAATCGGTCCCAGTGTGCTCTCTATAATTAATGCTTCTCTGGTTTTTGGTCAGGTCCCTGCTTACTTTAAGAATGCTGTAATCCACCCGCTTCTTAAAAAAACGAGTCTTGACCCCTCTCTCCATAGCAGCTTCATACCCATCTCTAAACTTCCGTTCATCTCCAAGATCTTGGAAAAGGTTGTGGCTAAACAACTCACAGCTGCTCTTGATGAACATAACATCCATGATAGCTTCCAGTCAGGTTTTCGTAGAGCTCATTCTACTGAAACAGCTCTTCTTAGGGTCTCTAATGACCTTCTGACTCACAGTGATGCAGGGGACTGTTCTGTTCTGGTCCTGCTGGATCTGACTGCAACCTTTGACACTGTTGACCATCACCTTCTACTGGAGAGGCTGAGAGACTGGGTAGGCCTATCAGGAAATGCTCTGGAGTGGTTCTCCTCTTATCTTTCTGAGCGCTCCTTTTCTGTGGCCGTCTCCAAGTTTAGGTCCTCCACCACCTCTCTTACCCATGGTGTCCCACAAGGTTCTGTGCTGGGGCCTCTGCTCTTCCTCCTCTATCTGCTCCCTCTTTAGCACATCCTGAGCTCCTTCAAAGGAATCTCCTACCATCTTTATGCAGATGACATCCAACTGTACATCTCCTTTAAGCCCCATGAGTTGTCTAAGCTGCAGCTGTTACACACCTGCTTAGACTCTATCAAAACATGGATGGCTGGGAGCTTTCTTCAGCTGAATGAAGATAAGACTAGATCCTCATCTGTGCCCCAGACAAGCTGGTTCCCAAAGTCAGAGACTCTCTTGGTCAGCTTGCTTCTCACACCAAACCTTCCCTCAGGAATCTTGGCGTGACCTTTGACCCAGCTCTCACCCTGGATTCTCATGTCAGTTCTCTTGTTCGCTCTTCCTTCTTCCATCTCAGGAACGTTGCTAAGCTGAGTCCCATTCTGTCCCGCTCTGAACTTGAGACAGTTCTCCACACCTTCATCTTCTCACGCTTAGACTACTGTAACTCTCTTTTCACGTGTCTGAGCAGAACCTCCCTGAACCGTCTACAGGTGGTTCAGAATGCCTGTGCTCGGCTTCTGACCAAGTCCTCCAAACACACCCACATCACCCCGCTTCTCCTCCAGCTTCACTGGCTGCCAGTCAACTTCAGGGTTCATTTCAAGATCCTGGTTCTGGTCTATAGGACCTGACATGGACAAGCACCATCTTACATTGGTGATCTTCTTAGTCCCTACACCCCCAGCAGGTCCCTGAGGTCCAGTGATCAAAGCCTACTGGTTGTGCAGCACCAGGCTAAAGACCAAAGGTGACAGATCATTTGCTGCTGTGGCCCCCAGACTCTGGAACTCTCTCCCCCTGAGCCTGGGATCAGTGGACTCAGTGGTCTCCTTTAAAAAGCAGCTGAAAACTCACCTGTTCAAGCTGGCTTTTGTATGACCTTCTTCACCACTCTCTCTTTATTCTGCTCTCCCCACCTATTCCACCTTCCTCAGGATCCACTGATTTCCCTCTTTCCTATTCACTCTCTCTCTTTCTTAACAATTTGTTTTTAATCATTATTGTCTATTTTTTGCTTTTTTGCTTCTTCTTCTTCTTCTTCTTCTTCTTCTTCTTTTTCTTCTTTTGAGAGGGGTGCGCGTGGAGTTCAGGGGCCACAAAGAGGGGGCCCATGGGCCGCCTATTGAGTACCGCTGAATTAGACCTTTGTATTTATGGCTACGATGTGTACTAAAATCACTAAAATCAAGGCATTGTAATAAACCAATTACAAAACTATGGAAACATTTATTAAGCACTGACTTACAACAATGTATAAATATAAATTAAAACTCAAAATTTAAAGTTTGGCCTTGGCCCCACTCATGTAATAATAATTGCGTTTAACGAGCCACTGCTGCAAATAATCTCTCATGAAGTTATTACTTCCCACCAGAAGATAGTGGAGATGTGTAACTTCAATGTCAGCAACACTTTTGGGTGTTTATATTGAAATGTTCAGAGTTTATAGAGTTTGAAAACAAGTCCCTAGTATACAGTCATCTCCACACATTTTTACCACTGTTGACATTTGTTCTACTGCGAACTGCTGAGTTTTAGGTGCATATAGCCCACCTGTTTGAATAAAGCATCAACGTTTTTTCCACCAAAGGCAGGATTTATTTTTGCCACGCGACTGCCTCATGGGGGTTTAGTGCCCATGGACATTGTGCGCCCTTCGGTGGTAACTCTTTGCAAGACACCCACATTGTAACAATGGAAAATGTTAAGTATATAAGCATAAGCATATAACTACAGTTCCCTGAAGGAGAAGAATGAGGTACAACACATATAGAATTGGATATCATGCCCCCGCGTGGCCTGACTGAATGAAGACAACTTTAGTCACGCCTTTAGGCCACATGACGAGTGACATGGGGGAAGGCTCTGCCTGCATACAAATACCCCTTCTGACACATTACGCTCCAGTTCAATGACCATTCTTCACCGAGCCCGGCTGAACAGCGGGACAACAAAGGTGTCGTACCTCATTCCTCTCTTCCAGAGAACAGTGCTTAAATGCAGAACTCAATATTCCCTTTCAGTTGATTCATTCACTACAACTAGGGCTGGGCGATATGACGATTTTAGACAGTTTTACGATCTACACATCTGACGGTCTGTCATTTTTGAGAGACCTTTTTATCACAATTCACAGCTCTGCTGTTGAATTTCTGCCTCTGAATAAAAATGGAACTTACCTCAGGCGAATGACACGCCTTTGTTTGACCCTTAACCAATCAGAGTGAGTCATAGTAATATATTAGTGCCCCGCTTGTTTTCACCTGTGTGTGAACAAACATGGCTTCGGCCGCGGCTGAGCGACAACAAGGTTTTCATTCCGAAGAGGAACGCAGGGTTTCCTTAGCGCGCGACGCTAACAACTTAGCGACGTGACATGTCTCGGAGAAAGCGTAAAAACACGTTGGACGTTTCTTCTGAAGCAGGAAAATAACACTTCTTAAGCAGATCACGACGTCGCCTCGACTCGTTCACCCTCTGCCGAGCCGGACTGAGCTCGGACTGTCACTGGGTCGTTGGAGCTGCCCCGTGACTGCCTGATGGAAAACCAGCGGGTTTTATCAGACTCGTAGTGTTTCTTGTTTTTGCTGGGGACCCCTGTATTTTACCGCTCCCTCCTGCAGTCTTCCCCTATTACAATTTAAAATGATTTTGTAAACTCCGTGTATCAATAGAAACAATCTCTGCCAGCTGCAGTAAATGTAGTTTCCAAATAATAAGAGGTGCATTCATCTGTGTATCTCCTTTGATCCACATTAGTGATATTTTCAGCACCAGAACAGTGAAGCAATGAAAGATTCCTGAGTTTGTTAGTAATTTTATTTATTAGGTGCATCTAACCTGTTCTATTTTTCTCTGAAATGAGATCAAATCAGTGCTTTTATGGGTTGTCTCCAATCTGCACTGGAAAATTTTACTTTATTTAGAGACTTGTTGCAGAAAATATTCAGAATGCGCAGTTTTTTGCTACCACAAGCGATCTCTGGTCCAGCATCACATCAGAGCCGTATTTGAGCTTAACTATCCACTACATGAGCAACTGGGAGCTACATAGTATTTTGAACAAGTTAATGTTTGCACAATACGTTTGCAATTGACATGTTTGCACTTTAAATATGTTTACGATTTTAATTTATGTTAAGTTACTTGAAAAACGAGAAAAACTGATTTTTGTAATTGTTTCTCTCAGGGCTTTTATCATCTCTGGTGTGAGTTTAAAATATAAGTGTGTTAGCACTGTGCTGATTATCCCTAATATGAATAAATGTTTATTTATTCAATGTTTCTCTTCTTTAATACGCATTTGAAGTTATGCTATTCATGGATTAAAAATTGTGATAAAATCGAAATCGTGATAAAATATTGGAAAAATCGTGATATTCTTTTTTTGCCATATCGCCCAGCCCTAACTACAACACATATAATATGGGACATACACTGATGGGCCAAAAAACAAGATGCCAACAAAAAAAAGTTCACACACTCACATTTTGCTAGCCTGCCTTTAACTTTGGTTATGGCCCATAAGCTTTGGTTATGTTTCGATAAGCTTCTGCAATGTCACAAGATTTATTTCCATCCAGTGTTGCATTAATGTTTCACCAAGATCTTGCATTGATGATGATAGTCTGACCAAAGTCTTCTCTTTCACATCCCAAAGATTCTCAATGGGGTTAAGGTCTGTACTCTGTAGTGGCCAATCCATGTGTGAAAATGACGTCTCGTGCTCCCTGAACCACTCTTTCACTATTTAAGCCCGATAAATCCTGGCATTGTCATCTTGGAATGTTTTCGTGTCATCAGGGAAGATGGAATAACCTGGTCATTCAGTATATTCAGGTAGTCAGCTGATCTCGTTCTTAGAGCATATCCTGTTGCTAAACCTAGACCTGACCAACTGCAGCAACCCCAGGTCATAGCACTGCCCCCACAGGCTTGTGCAGCAGGCACTAGGCATGATGGGTGCAAATTTTGATGATCACTAAACAGTGTAAGGTAGCCTGTATGCTCCACAGAAACACAGCTCAGCCCCAAAATGGTGGTGTTGCTGGACGTTTTGCCCAGTTTTATGGCTTTTTGTCAAACTCTGAACCAGGAAATGGCTGCAGGCAGTGAAACAGAGGGCAAAAAACACCTGAGCAACCAGTGACCCCGCCCCCTAGCCAATCAGCATCCAGAGTCACAATGATGGCCCAAGTCAGCTTTGCCAGGTCACTCAACAGAGCAGGGACTAAACACAGGGGAGAAACTAGAGGGAAAATACCGAACTGTGCCCATTGAAACTGTCGTTGGGCCAAGCCGTGCTGCTCCGAGTTACCGAGTAGTGCCCCTGGAAAAGTAGCTGTAGTCTTTGATATTGATATTTGCCCAAATTTTTATATGGTTTCTTTTTAAAATACACAAAGAAAAAAGGTGTGTGCTGATGCACTACTATAGGGAACAGATACACTGCAAGCTTTTGGGGGGATTAAAGAGCAGCTGTTTACAAGCATGCTGCTGAGATGGGAAGCATGATGGTATGTTATTTAAAAATGATGGCTGAGTCACCTCGAGCCTTTTAATAAACAAATAGTTAATGAATGATATTTGTGAGTTTGATGCTATTTAATTCTAAATGAGTAGCTTTTTTATTATTTAAATGCACATGTGAGATACGTATATGTTGTAAGAAACAAGCTCATTTGGGACGAGGGATGCTAGGATTTATCTTCATTAAATTATCGATGAGTAGTTCAGATGCATCAGACACCAGCTTCACTCGTAGATTATCCAACATGTTTGGGATGTATCGCAAAAGGCTGTGACCCGACTCGTTCATTATCAGTAGGATGTTGTTTGCAACACTGGATACTTGAAGATTAGGCAAGAGATAACAATAACCAAACCAAATGACCAAAACAACTACACGCCTCATTTCTCATCATTCTAGTTTAGAACAGCAGAAAACAAGATGGCCAATAGGCATTATTCAAAGTAATGCTTGTCCTTTAGTTTTTATTTTTATTTTTATTTTTTATTTTTTTGGTTTGTTTGTTTCTAGTCCAGCTTGAAGGGCCCTGTTTCTTTCATTGTTTGATGATATGGCGGACCATCCCCATATGGTTTAGACCTTTCAGGGCTGAGCATCCCTAGAATCCCTCCTGGGTTGGTTTTTGTGATTCACGCCTCCTGCAGGTGGGTTAAGTGTTGGTGCTCCTCTCCGCCTCCATTTAGCTGTGACCCAGGCAGGCAGTGATTGTGCTTGGGCCCAGGTTAATGAGTGGATTTGCTGCACTGCAGCGCACTGTCCCCCCATGCTGATGTGGAGCAGCTGAGCACCACAGTGGTCCCACACTGCTGCAGAGCAATAAATCACCCACAGTCAAACCAGGTCCGATCTGAACAACCACCACTGGGGATGGACACACGCGCCAAGGGAGATGCAGTGGAGTAAAAAAAAATTTAAAGTGAGGAAGGTAGAGGAAACAATGCAGAGCACGAGTCTTGCACTGCTTGTTCACCTTCACCAAAATAAATAAATATCTTTAACATGTTTTCCCGTAAAGCCACCTCTTTCTCCTCCATCAGTGCCAATGTAACCACTATTCACAACATCCTCCCAACCTCCAGCCCCTCCCCAACTGCTCACTCTAATTGCCTTTATTAACGTCTCTATGGGAGCGGCAACTAGAAGCAATTTGCTCATTATGTGCTGTATTAGCACTGGCCCTGGGGCAGGCATGGAACACAGAGGGAAGACTGGCTGAAAGTCCTGCTCCCCTCTGCTGCTCTCTGCCTACAACAGGACCCCTGCCTCCATGCTTGTTGGTCTCAACAACAACAACTAGAGCCAAGCACATCTACTACTGTACCTGTACTGACCTTTCACTTTCAGACCAAAAAACGTTGCACATGCAGCCTCTGGATTTAAATAATTTTGAATATTTAAATATGAGAGAATTTGCACCTCCTGCTGTTTGTTTTCCACTTTCATGTTCTCTCCAATGTGACACATGTGTAGTGTAATGGTTTATGGCTCTTTTATGAAAGAGGAACCATTCTACATATTAATTTGAGATATAAATTTTAATAAATTAATAACCAAATTTTATAGAAATAAGAAGACTCAAAGGTTGTTTTCATCGATAAACTGACAATCATATCCGTGTGTCTGTGTTTCAGTTCAATGAAGAGACAAGTTTGAAATTTAAGAATTTTAATTCTTCAATTTAAACTAATGATTTGAAATGACAATCATAGGAAAAATGATCAACATTGGCCACCTTGTTGGACAATCTTTAACAGTTGATATTTTAAGCTTGCACAAATAGACCTTGTGTTGGATGTGCTAAGATTTGAGAATGATGGAATTATGACTGCGTGCATGTATGTGTGAGATTGCTTCAGGGAGAGAAAAGGCGAATCTGAGTGAAAATGATGGTTTGAATTAAACTTAGTTCTTATTAGAAAACTGCACCAGAACGCAATCTATTGTGTTCTGCCTCACCGATCGTGGGACCCTCTTTTAGATCCGGACGTCACAGGAGGATGTTTCATCCAGATGACACCTTGGCTGGCAGAGAAGACGAAGGTGTGCTGACGGTCCGGTCCAGAGTTGACCTTGGTACACGTTGATGAAGCGTTATACAGATGCGCTTTCTCAAGTTTAAATTAACTCAGAAATCAAAGACTCTGGGACGAGTCTGCGTTAGCTGGTTGCATTTTAGCTATCCTGTCCTATCCTGGGAAGAGCCGACGGGGCTCCGTTCCCCCGTTGGCGTTTGTTCAGCACGTCCGCTCTCTCTCGTTGTCAAACCCGAACTGACTAACTTACCAAAACCCACTTCTCTTCCCAAAGCAAACTTGTGTGTCAGAGCAAATGTGTTTTGGAGTTACTGTGAATGCAGACCTGTGTGAGCGAGTGTGAAGGTCATCACTAAAACATCTCCCAAAACATTATTTAATTAAGTATTGATTAATTATAGTTCATTATGATTACCCAAAGCATAATAATAATTCATTTGATTAAAATACATTTATAATGAGTAAAATGGTAAAATGGTTATTTAGCATTAATAAACAAAGGAAAGGAAGTTTAAGACTCTGTTTATTATGACTAGCTTTCCTGTGAGAACTCCTTCTTCTGGAGACCAGATGTTCGGTTGTTGTGGGATCGTGTAGACTCGCTGGCGGCTCAGGTCTTTATCTGTGGGTGAAAGTTGCTGGTGACCCAGCTTCGACCCAGCCGGGCAAATACAACCTTTGGCACAGAAAAACCCATACTTCCTCACGCTACACATGTTTAATGCATTCAATACAGAGAGATTATTAGACTAGTTTTAGGATGAGAAATGTCCATTAGTTTGGTTTCTTCACCGTTGAAACATTAATAGGTCAGTGCAAATATTTTTAAAATTAGAAATATTTAATAAATCAACTTCTCTAAATCCGAGACCGTGGTCTTAAATCGGAAAAGGGTAGAATGCCTTCTCCGGGTCAGGGATGACGTCCTGCCTCAAGTGGAGGAGTTTAAGTATCTCGGGGTCTTGTTCATGAGTGAGGGATAACTGGAGCGTGACATCGATAGGCAGATTGGTGCTGCATCTGCAGTGATGTGGTCATTGTACCGATCAGTCGTGGTGAAGAGAGAGCTGAGCCGGAAGGCAAAGCTCTCGATTTACCGATTGATCTACGTTCCTACCCTCACCTACGGTCACGAGCTTTGGGTAGTGACCGAAAGAACAAGATCACAGATACAAGCGGCAGAAATGAGTTTTCTCCGCAGGGTGGCTGGGCTCTCCCTTGGAGATAGGGTGAGAAGCTCGGTCATCCGGGAGGGGCTCGGAGTAGATCCGCTGCTCCTCCATGTCGGGAGGAGCCAATTGAAGTGGCTTGGGCATCTGGTCAGGATGCCTTCTGGACGCCTCCCTGGTGAGGCTTTCCGGGTACGTCCAACTGGGAGGAGACCCAAGGGAAGACCCAGGACATGCTTTAGGGACTATGTCTCTCGGCTGGCCAGGGAACGCCTATGGATTCCTCCGGAAGAGCTGGCCCAATTAGCTGGGGGGACGGAAGTCTGGGCGTTCCGTCTTAGGCTGCTGCCCCCGTGACCCGACTCCGGATAAGCGGCTGAAAATGGATTGATGGAAATATTTAATTATAGCTTTCAGTATGCAGTTGAAATAGCAGATATTCAAGGTAAATATTGAAATTTTCTCTTTTGCAGTTTATTATGTGTGGCTGCTGAGACTCTATGTGTTTCTTCATTTAATTTATGAAAGCAAGTTGTCCTTTCTGTCGTGGGAAACAGTCTGCCTGCTCTCAATAATTCATCAGCAAACTGCAGCACAGGAGAATACACTCAGATGAAACTTTCTCATTCTTTAGTCAAGTATGATGTGATATTTATTTTCCTTAATACTATTAGCTAATACGTTTGACCCATCACTTAACTTTTCCCTGCAAAAGCCCAATTTATGCTTTTCCGTCTGCGTCGGTGAGGAAACATTCAACATTAATCTGTGGTTGGGAGGGCTCTCCAACAGTCTCACAAGGACAGTCAGAGTCCCTGTCGAGCTGACTTTTCGAAACATCCGTCGAACGAGACAGAGAGCACTAGCTTGTGATTGGCCAGGACTCTCCTTCCTTTAAATTTGTCAACAGCACTGCCATTGCCCCATCAAACAAATTGAAAGAGAGCAAAAAGCTCAGAAAATAGGAACATTTTATTCACCCGTGACTGAAGGAGTATAATGATGCACATCAAGCGTTTTATTCATGGACGGAAATGATGAGGAATGTGGGTTTAGAGGTGGCGAGCGCATGAAGAGGTGGAGTAGAACGAGGGACAAATTTGTCCGTGTTAAAAAGTCTCTGAAGTACAAAAACAATACAAAATAAACATAATAGTTAATACACTATCTTAGACCGGATACATGACAGAATACCACAGAAAAGCGCTACGCCCTCTGTTGTCCTGGTGGGAATTGCTTTGCCACATTCCCAAGGTGTTGGTGAAGTCTGAAGGCAAATATCCTCTGTCAATGTGTGTGTCTCTCCCTCAGTGAGCTGACACAGAAGCATAAATCAGACTTACCAGTGCTGAATGATTTAATGTAATGATAAGTTAAAAGCAGCACATCCTTTCAATCAAGCTTTTGCTTAGTTTTGTTTAACAGAATATTTCACTTATAGTAGATAGAGTAGTGAACAATGTTGACATTAGGGCCGCCACAAACGATTATTTTGATTGCTAACCCATCACTGATTATTTCAGAGATTAGTCGACTAATCTAACCTTACGCAAATGTTAGCTTGTCACACTGGCATGTAGCTAAATGATAGACGACCTTCACTTGTACAATGCCTATCAGAGTCAGAGGACTCCAAAGCACTTTACACTACAGTAAATCATTCATCCATTCACACAGACATTCACACACTGATGATGAGCTGCAATGCCAGTCTGGTTTGTTGGACTTGGACTAAAAATTGAGCTGACACCTGGCCCTGCAGTCTGCTTCTAGCACATTTCCTGCATGTTTTAGATAATGAACACAACTGATTTATTTGATTTAATTATGGACCACTCTTGTAGACACTAATGAAGGCTGAGGAGACATTTCAGCTGTTACATTAAGGTGTTAAAAAGACAAACACACAGTGGGGGGACTAGGGGGGTGCTAAAAACAAGGCAAAAATGCCTAGTCTCCCTTTAAATTGACAATGTGTAGTTTTTACCGTTAATCTCTGGAAATATCCATCAAAATGTGGTAGTAAATGAATTAAAAGATGCCCAGTTGTTGAAAAATATTGGCAGTTTCATAACACATAACTATACAAATCTGTTAAATACATGGAGCGGGTCGTAGTCTCTGGGCGAAGCCATATTGGATGCCATGTTTCCTTCAACGGAAGCCCTTGAGGACAAAACACATTTACTGATTTGTTACAAATGGTTACAAAACTTTCACCAATAATAAACATTGTTTTACACATTTACCTCTTCACTCATTGCCAGTGATGAAAGGGAGTCTCATGTTGATGTTATTTTGCTGGAGGTTGCGCTCTCAGGGATTTTTTACCCTAATGGCCATCCGTTGGTAAGGTCTTGCTCAAACACAAAAATACTGCTTGCTTGCATTGTTTTAGGTAAAGGTATTTAGGGAAATTACACACTGCCACTTTAAGCTCATCATAATTGTTTGGACTTTTCCAGTGAAGCAATGGCCGATTTCAAACACCGTACTGCGCATGTGTGTCAAGGGCAGGAAAAGCAACAGAATGTAGCAGCAGTTTTAAATAATGAACGATGACTTCAAGTATTAAATATGTCATCAATAATTTGGGTAGTCAATGTAAATGTGACTAATCAATACATTTTGGCAGCAGTAGTTTACATTCATCAATATGAATAATCTGTTGTGATCGTCTACAGATCCCGTCTGTTAGCTGCATGTGGAGCTTCAGGTGAGAGTCAGCCTGCTGCCACGACAGCTGCTTCTGAAAAAGAAAAGCAAGAGCAAAGGTAATCCAGTCTTCTAAGTTGATAAAAGCTTCTTTTCATAATTTTATTGGCTAAATTTTACACTTTAGACAACTTTTATCAACATTTAGAAACTGTTTTCTTACTAGTCCTATCTTGAATGTTTACTTAATAGAATAACCTGCTCTGCCATTCGTCTACCTTCTATTTAGAAATAAATAATGTCCTTGACTTTCATATTTTCATCAGTCCTATAATTTGGTTACTTTTTAAGGGTTTTAATGCAGTCTTCACACTGCAGCAGACTTCGTCCTTGTCAAACCACAAATGGTATCTGGAACTGACGAGTTTGGGAAAACGCTCACACAGAACTATTTTCTGCTCGCTTTAGTTTGGGAGATAAAATCACTTTCAGTGCCCCTGAATGCTGCTGGGAAGTATGCAAAGAGCTTCGGCCAATCCATTAAGGATATTTTCATGTAAATACCAGCCCCACATTTTGCATAATGCTGTAAATAAAAGCATTCCTGCAAAATTCCCAATAGAAGAGCTCAGATGAACGTCATTTCATTGAAAACTCTGCTTGATCTTTACTTTGCATCGTCTTTCTCCTCCTTCATTCCGTAATCTTGTGACTCGACACACAGAATATGAAATATGTATCAGAGCGTCCTCTGCTGATGGCATGATTCAACACGTTTTTGTTACTTGAGTTTGAGATAATAGTTTCAAGCATTGTGCAGGACGAAATTGCCGTGGCAACAGTCTTCATGTCCTGTCGGTGGAATGGCGTTATTATGATATATTTATTAGACTAAACTTTGTGGAGGAATACGTTTGATTTCTTTGATGAAGCTTACAAAGCGTGGAGGGAGGTGCGTTTCAGTAGTTAAGAGTTCCACTACAATTTTTTTAACTATCTCCCTGTAGATGGGAGCGGTTTCAGCTGAGCTAAACCTCCAACAAGCATCGCCTCTTCTCACTGTGCGTTCATGAACTCACAGGTGCATATCGGTTGCTCCCTAATCTGTCTAGATTAGAGATTGGGCAGGAAACAATTGCCCAGGTCATCTGTTGGTACTTTTTCCTTATTTTCCAGCATGGCCAATTCTTGCTGTTTCAGACTAGCAAGGAAATGAACAAGCGGACCCCAGGCCCAGATTGAACTGTGCGGTAATCCTCCCTAAAGCTTGGCCAGCTCACTGATTGCCTTCATTTTTCAGTGTCACCGGCAGGAGAGCCAAGGCAGTGTACCCATGTGAGGCAGAGCACGACTCGGAGCTCTCCTTCCAGGTCGGCGCGATATTCAGCGCTGGTAAGTGTTATCGCCCGGACCAGTCGCTCACTCAGAACCTGCTTGAGAATATTGGATTTAGAAGTGGGATGGGGGGACTGAGCACCCAATCTGATCTTGAGTTGAGGAGAGAAACGAGGAGAGGTGGAACGGTGAGGGGTTAGGTAGGAGACACAAGCTAACTTTAAGGAAAAAGCTTGTCTGAGCTTTAATCATTACAGGAATCAACATAAACCTTTGTTTGTCAAACTCTATTTTAAATAGACTTATAGTGTGTTTTCAGTTTTTAAACATGTATCCGTGTTTTTGATGAGTGATCCAAGGCTTCAGAGCACGCTACTGACACTATTGCTCTGTAAAATCGAATTGTTAAAGGGGCATTATGGAAGTTTGACAGCCAAAACGTGTATAGAAATAATAAATTTCTTCTTAATACATTCTCCTGCAATGCCCTGGTCCTGTAGAATGAGCCCTGGCATTTTTATTGTGATTGCCTGTTTTTCTGTAAAATCACAGAAAAAGAGAGCTGCTAGGGTCGAGCAGGCTGCTTCATGCACGTTCACGCTCAGGCGTAGCCCTCCGAACCGTTCTTTGAATGTTGTTTCAGCTGTCATCAAGGATATAAATGTTACAGATACAGAAGACGCCACTGGCGATTTAGCTTGCCTTGTAAGATTTTGGGCTTTTGTGCAGAAGACCCGGGTTCGATTCTGGACGTGAACATAGTTGTTTTAGAGATTCTTTTTTACATTAATGATATATTTTTTTACAGTAAGATGCCCAAATTTTTATTTGAGACTCGTCGAACGGCATTGAATTCACAGATAAAAAAAAAGATGTGGGTTCAACTTTCATTTTGGAACATTTTTTCAAGCAAGGGAATGAAATGATCTGAGCATGCAGGAGGACTGACCCATCATAAACCTTTGTCGGCTGTGCTGAAGAGAAAGGTACAGAACCAAATTATTTAATTAATTAGCTGCACGTTCTCCTGTCCTCTGTCCTCCGGGCCACACTCACACACACACACACACACACACACACACACACACACACACACACACACACACAAGGACACACACACACACACACACACACACACACACACACACACACACACACACACACACACACACAAGGACACACACAAGGGACTGTCAGCTCTCAGAGCTCTGTGAAGCTGACCCCAGTCAGCTTCACAGAGCTTCGTCTCAGCTGTTATTTTCGTTAAAGTGTGTGCACGTACAGCATGCGCGCCTCGTGCACGAGCCTCCTATTGAAGCTGTCGTTACGCTTTTGGCCTGAGGGGGCAATTGCGAGCATAAAAATTCAAAACTCCGTAAAGACCCTTTAAAGTCTAACCAATAAAATTTGTGTTGTTACGGCTGGTGCCTGTGTAACAATTTTCACTAAGGTTATTTAAGTGAATCTTACCCACAACCTTTTAGTATATTTTACCAGAAATTGACATCTAAAAAGTATGTGAAAAGATTTGTTCAATTCAAATACCCTTTTTTTGAGTATTATTTAGCATTTCCAAAAAAAGTAGTTTTTACAGTGTACTTAACTATGACCAAATCAAGTTGAGATGTAAATATATTTTTAGTACTTAAAAAATAATCTTTACTGTGCAACTTTTTGCACAAAAGAAAAAAAAATAATTCCAGCTCTCCTGCATTTCCTGAAAGTGTCACCTGATCCCATCTTCACAGTAGTGGATGTATTTGGAAAGAGAGGTGCTTTTATTTTCCTCTTGTAAATGCCTGCAGCATATTTTTTATTATTTTATTTTATTTCTTGCTGTGTTTTTATTGAGGAAAAACAACCTCAAAATACAAATATATATATATATATATATATATATATATATAAGTATATTGTGAAGGAGTTGTGCTTTTACATTTTAGATACTGGAATTTGTCATTTTTCTATTTTATTGAATTAAGCTTGAGCAAAAGTGAGATTTCATTGAGCTGGAACTCCTTGATCTCAAGGAACAAAAACTTTTGTTACAAAGAATTCTACAGGAGACATCAGCATCAGTGGAATATCCGTCCACCGACACTATTGTTGGGCCGACCAATCACAGACATGCGCTCTCCGTTGCATTAGACAGATAGTTAAAAAACTGGGCTTGACTCAGTTCGTTCTTGAGTGCCCTTGGGGAGCCCTTGCATCAACAAATAACTGCGTCACTGCTCGTAGAAATATAAACTAGGCTTTACCCTGTCTGTTGACCCCACCGCCACCCATCACCCTCCCCCTGTGGTATTGTCCCCATGGTGACTCTGTTGTCCTCCCATGTAGTGACCCAGTCCAGAGAACCAGGCTGGCTTGAGGGGGACCTGGATGGAAAGAGGGGCCTCATCCCTGAAAACTACGTGGAGATGCTGTAAAACCAAATATAAAAAATAGAAATATTTATATTTATGGACACATTTCTGGCATTCACCAAGGATTCACCGTTGACCTTTTTTCAACATGAGTTACTGTAACTCAATCTAGACACATAGATTTTGCTGCATTTGCAAGCTTGGCCAAGTATTCAGCTTCACCCCAGTAGATGCAGATTGGGAATGTTCTCTCTATGTTCTGCTGTATGTCATGATGCTGCAGCCTCTGGATGTCCTGTTGATGTTGCAGCACCAGCAAACAAGTTTCTACCCGAGCTCACTCTCCTCTACCAACTTATACATGGTATCCATGAGCTCCCCGTCCATAAGGAGATCTTCAGGAACTTTACAGTTGAATGTTCACTTCTCTATAGCCTTTACCTCTCTTGATCTTGATATTTTATTTGAATAGACATACCCATGCGCCTTTACAATCAAAACACCCAGTGGTGTTAATGTATGCACGAGTACGTCTGAAAATGAATGTTTGGCTGCTTTTACCCGTTAAGTTTTATTCTTCTGCTACTTTAAGATTATCTAGCTATTGAACTGAGGCACATTGCCACTGAACTATTATTTAATCGGCACGTTTATTGCATGCTGTTTGAATTTTAAATACACTTTATATTATTGTTGTGTTCTTGTTGCACTCTTTCACAGATACACAGTGAAAAGCCTTCACTGGTGCCTGACTAACCCTGTCACGTTAACATCAGACGGATCGTTTTAGTATCAGAACGATTCAAACCAAATTGCTTTCGAGACAAGTCTGTTTTCAGAAGCTTTCTGCTTAACGTTGCTCTAGTTTCTCCTAGCTGCTAAAAGGACACACTCCAACCATTGAGTGAAATAATTCTGGTTTTCACAGCTGTTCATGACCTCGTTTTTTGAGTTATGTTCATTTTCTTCTGTGATGAACTGGTTTTAAGTTTTGATTTAGTTTAGTTTTAGCATGTTTACACATCAGAAAATGTTTCAGCCCACAGCTGCTGTGCTAAACTGTCATTAGACTGAGAACTTTGGTTTAGCTCATTCTGTTTTCATTTGTGGTAACACCAATTTAGGACAATTTGGGACTTCTTTGCCTTGATTTCTTTCTGTTTTTATCTGTCACTATCCGTTCGACCAATGTTAAATAAAGAGTTGTTTTTTCTCTTGTAAAATGTATTCTCGATAAAAAATAAAATTTATTATTGATCAATTTTAAATTTAAAACCGTGATTGTTCTTTATTTTCTCCGTATTGGTAATAATAAATATTCTGTTATATATAATATATATCTTTGTAATTTTCCTGTACAAATCGTTGGTCGTTATAAAATATTTCACTTTAATATGTCACACAGGAGATACACACAGTTATATTTGATTTATGGGATATATCAGTGCACCATTTCTCAGAACTACAAGTTGCCCACGTCACAGCTGAGCTTCAGACGGCAGGATTTAGAGTCTGATTTCCTGATATTTGGACATCTTGCCTGGATTGGATAACAGCAACGTGACTGCCACTGACTTGCAACGTGGATATGTCATCTTTACAAGCCTGGAGGAGCTTCTGCTGTGTGGTGAAGTTGCTAATGCTAACAGTTAGCTTTAACTAGCCAGAGGTCTGCTGCTGAATCCCGGACAGCAGCCTTTCCTGTCGTGAGTCAAGATGGGTGAGTCCACTAAATGAGTGCTTAAGGTGTTGTGAGGATTTTAGGGTTAGGATCAAATTTTTTCAGAAGCTAATGCAGGAGATAGGTGTAGGAGACTATTTTTATGTTCAGCCTGCATGAAAAACTCAGAGTTATAATCAGAAATAATCGATTAATATGTTTTATTTGTCAACCACACCTTTATGGCAGTAAAAAAAAATGGGAGCTCACATGATCCATTCATGCAACATTTAACTTTATTTTTGTTGCATGTTGTTTATTTTTGTTTTCATCTCAAGTATTTTAACCTCCTGATACCTGAATTTGTATTTGGTTTGATTTAAAAGAATAACAGTTCTAGCCATTACAGATTGCTCCACTCTCAGAAATGTGGAAAAAATAATCTAATAAAAAACTTTGACAAAGGCAGCAGGAGTTGTTGTGCACCATGTTTCCAGATTTGACCAGAATGTCTCGGACAAGTTGACCCACATTTCTCCATAAATCTGTCTCCTCCTGATTGATCCCATATCACCTCTTCTACATGTGTGACTTCTTATGCTCCCATCTTTGAAATCACCACTAAAACACAACGTCATCCTTTTGACCGTTTTTACTTCATTACCAGCAGCCTGCGACCAGATTATACTCCACCTTTTATTCATTTAGTGCGCAGATGCACACGCGTAATCACACTCGGGCTCTCCCCAGGGAAGGTTAGTCCAATGGGTCGTGGTGGTGTTAGTGTCCACCTGCTCCTTGAAAAAACTGCACACATGATGGCATAATGAAATGACGCAGAGCTAACGAGACGGGCCAAGTTTGCTTCTCCACCACCAGAGCCCACCCCACACGGGGCTCTTCATCATCTCCCCTCTGCCAGGATCTTGCTGAACCATAAAGACAACTACGCTACCTGCCTCTCAGACTCAAACTTGTGCCATGTTGCTGTCTGCTTAAATCTCCCTTTTCTCCTCTGCCTACCCATCCCCTACTTGGTACGTTTAGGTTCTGTCTCCTGTGTGTTTTCCATCAGGCAGTAATAATGTACATGTTGTTTGTCCATTTAGACTAGACATGGCTGTCTTTAAGGTAAACTCCTAACTTCCCTGTCCTGGCTGTTCGCCAGATGTCCACTGCCTCCTGTGACGCAGTGCCCTTCAGCCTGAAAACTCACCACACCGTGACTTAGCTGAGATCAAAGAGCCATTTACCTTCAAGTGTGAGAAAATGACAGAACCGGACAAAGTGCCCGATTTTCTGAGAAATATCCAAGCGGGCATAAGGAGGTTACGCTAACTTAATACGTTCTGGTGTCTGCGTGTTTCCTTCAGGGAGCAAAGCTCAAATATAATCACTGAGAGACTTGATGTATTATTGAGGCTGAGCACTCAGCAGGAATTTGGTGAAAAGTGAATTCCGTACATAAAGCAGAGAATGTGGATGGGGAGGATTGAAAGAAGAAGGAAAAGAATCGGTGAGCTCAAAGTGGGCCACAGAAGCTGCCATGTGCGCGGGTGCAGCCGTGAAATCAGCCTGATCCAATAGATTCTGTTTATCTGGCACCACTACAAGTGAAAGCAATTGGAAATCTGGGAGAGATTTGGAGAAGGCTGTGATTCACGGAAAGGAGGAAGAGGAGGGGCAATGAGGAAAAAAATAAGGTAATACTGTCTGCTCTACATTCTGGCTAAGCAGGCATTTGTTCAGAACAGCCCTTAACAAGGTTAATTGAGATTTTTCTCCACAGGCATCTTTTTACAGTAAAACTCCCAAGCCTTGCTTTCTATTTATTTAATTTTTTGTGTATTCCCTCTCAGCAATGTACCTGCTGCTGCTGCTGCCCCTCTTCATATCTGCGTCTCCATGCTAACACTCTGCTTTTGGCTCATTATCTCTCCCAGGCTCCAAATGCAGCTGTTTAGTCTAGTCCACATCAAACAGTTTGTTTTTATAGTATAAAACACACACACACACAGAGGTATAGCAAATATATATTTTTTTCTTCTTCTGGCTCTTGGAGCGTACTGACGCTTTTTTCCTCCTCTCCTCCCTATCTTATCCCAAGGCTCTTTGTCTGTCTTTTGATGTACGGCACTTCTGCATTTTTTCTGGAAACTGGAAATGATTAAAAATGGACCTGGTCAGTTGGTCTCTCAACGCGATTGACAACATTTTTTCAACGATGATAACGGGAGAAGGGGCTCCCAGATGCCCCTCTGGGACAGAGCCAGCTGGGCATATCATGGACTCCTGGAAACAGTGGAACCTGATTTGCCCCTCAACTGTCTGTAGAGAATTCTGAAGACGTCTGGATATTCGTGGTGTTGGTGTCAGTTTTCTTGCTGTTTGGCCTGAGTGGTTACCTGGCTTACCAGAAAATTAATGAGCTGTTGAGGAATATTGGCTCAATCCCGGAGCTCAGGGATGGATTACACTGCGCTGTGAATGCAAAAACTCATATAATTGTCGAGATGAGTCGTAAGCTTGGAACTTTGGCTGAGATTCAGACTCTGGCACAGAAGGTGGATTTGATCAAGGAGAAAGTAGACATATCAGCATGGATTGGGATAGATTAATTACGCCATTATTGGATTTAGAGAGGCTGAGGACCAACGGAACTTTAAGACAGAGAGGAAATTATCTCTGTCTGGCCCCAAAACAAGTTCTTATCTGAATCTGGTGCCCTTGAGCCTGTGAGGCTGAAGTGATAACTCCCCCTCAGAAGAAATGTGGAATGCTTCCGTCGCCATGGCAACTCTGTCTCCATATCCCAGCCTGGACGGGACTGCGAACGGTGAAGGCCGTTGAATCGTTTCCAGGAGTCACTGTGCTTTCTAACCCAACTACCTCCCTCCCCTGTCCAAACGGAGGTGACGAGCGCTGCTTATTGCGGCTGTATGCACTGATGTGTGGAGAGTCCCCACCTAGTGGACACTTTTGTTGTGTAATGTCTGAAGTCTGTTGCATTTCTGTCTGAGGTGTTTTTTGCATAGCAAAGCTACCCTCCCTGTGGAGGGTCAACTGTACATTGTTCTTCCTCTAAAGAATTGGTGAGACAGTTTGGGAATGCCAAAAGTCAGATGAGAAAGTCGATACTGCTTACAGATTGCTGCCCTGATGTTGATGATGTGGTTCATATCTCTTATTTTGTTGGGCTGCCTACCAGATGACTTAAACATAGTTTAGTAAGCACATGTGAAGCTTCAGAGGCTAACCTGTGTCCAACAGAACTTCTGTGTCTCTGTGTTTCCAGAGCTCATTTTGGACACACATAGATTATCAGAGCAGAGCGATGAGCTAACGACTAGTAAAAGTAGATTCATATGGGAATGTAGAGCTGCCACCCATGCAAAATAAAATTTGTGGGATATCACCATGTAACTTGATAATTTTATTCTACATCCTTAATATATGTAAGACTATTATGTTGTAATGTGAATGCCCCATCAGAGGAGAGCTTAACACGGCAGAATATGGAGTCTTCTTTGGACATCTCACCTCAGATCGGATAACAGAAACGCTACTTTACCGCTGACTGTTTGCTTTGCAACATTGATGGTTGTCTTGATGTTGTCAATGGTTGTCTTCTACTAGCCAAGATGATCTCTGACGTTTCCTGGACGCTAAACCAGCAACAGCCTTCCCCGTCATGAGTCAAGATGGGTGTGTCCATGAATGTTAAGTGACAGTGTGATGTAGATCTGTCAGGATTTTCTAATCCTAGAGTTTCACGGTCTATTTTCTACCAGAAGCTAATGCAGGAGATAGGTGTAGGAGACTGTTTTCATGTTCAGCCTGCATGAAAAAATCAGACTTATTGTAATCAGAAGTAAGATTTAGAAAAAAAAAGGTTTCTCAGTGTTTAATTTTTCTAAGTAGTTCATATCTAAAGTGTTTTTTAGACTTACACTAATATCTTTTTATAGTAAAGTTATTTGGGAAGTTCGACTATATATTTTGGACAGGAAGTGTAACACTGTTAGCTAGTATTCATGCAAATAGCTACACCTTGAAATGATTCCGTAAAAAAAATTTAATGCGATATTAATGTTAGAATACTGATAAAATGACATATTTCAAGAACTAGATTTTTGGGGAATTAAGCTGTTTTAGGTGATAACTAATGTTGGTCTCTGTCCCACTAGATCTAGCCGTTTGATTATAATTTGATCAGAATTTAACTGAGATTTATAAAAGATGAGGATCAACTTTGTGACCTTTCCATAGATACCCACTTTAAAAGCCCTGAGCTGTTGCTTCGAGGGTTCTATGCTGCGATGCATTGATCTACACTATGTTAAAAACATGTGGAACCTCTGCTATTAGTTGTCTCAACTGAGGTCATCTATCAGCTTTTGAGCAGTTTCTTGTCTTTTTCCAGGTTTTCTTATAAATGGCGTATATTTGTATAGCGCCTTCTTAGGGTTCTACAACCCCCCAAGGTGCTTCATAACAGTCAATCACACGCTAGTGGGGATGAACTACAATGTAGCCTCGGCTGCACATAAGTTGTAGCTTAGCATTTAGAGGAATAAATATTCTCAATAAACGTTTGACAATGAATCAACTTACCAAAATATTGTAGAAAAATAAAACCAACTCTAAAGACTCAGCAGGAGTTCATTCACTTTGCCTCATGTGGCTGGGCTTTATTTATTAAAGGGGCCATATAATGGGAAATCTCTCCTAGAAGCTAGCGTCTGCTCTGAGACCCGTCTCCTCTGGCCAGCACAGGATAGGTGGCTTAGGCGACTGATGTCATGTAACAGATTTAGTCCAGTGGTTAAACCCTATATCAACAACTGATTCACCTAAGACGCTGCTGTAGGTGGGTTTTGTTGGAGCGGGTGTGGGCGGAGTTTCACTGAAACAAAACGTTTTATTTCCAGGTATAAATTCAAGCTGTCAAAAATAACTTGTGTTTAAGATATATGCCATCTCAATAGTGCCAGTGGTAATATTTTATCATCTACTGTACCTACCTTTGCTCACAAACGTTTAAAATGGCATATGGAACCACAGTTGTGTGTGTGTTTGTGTGTAAATTTGTTTTGTAAACCAAAAGTCAAGAATTTTTCTTTCATGTCTCCCAGTTTTGATTTATTGTGACTTTTTGATTTTTATTACGGAGCTTATGAACAATGTCATCTTCAGTTAGGAAATCATTTCAATAACAATAAGGATCCATCACTTTAATACATCTCGTTACAAAATAACGAAAAAAGGTGCATTTGATTATCATTTTGAGTGAACAACGATGCAACAAATAAAATCAAATAATAAAAAAAGCACAATCAAAAAATAAAACATTTAATCAGTAAGTAGATCATAAATGTACTCTTTCTAACATTCCGGGCGTAATTTCCATAAATCTCTCACGTACGTATGATACATTCATTTCTCTGTTTGGCCCATCCTGCGGCCAACGTTTACTCCTCTGTAACCCGACCAACAGGACACGGCGAGTGGGAAACACATTTTTTTCTCTCTCTCCAATAATTAACAAGATGTTTAAAGTAGAAATGTTTTATACTTTACTCAACATAAGGACTTGCTGTATTATTTACAGTATTATTTACAATATATACTGTAAAACTGTAAATCAGGTGAGATTAAAAAAAGGCACAAGTTTCCCTTTTTTAAATACATGTAAACATCTTGTCAAAAAAAGCATGCAATTACATTTCATTTTACAAAAAAGGATATCATTTTAGACAAAGTACTTAAATAATTGTTTTTCAGCAAAATATAATTCTCTCAAAAATACTTTCCCATTCATTCTACGTACTGTTTAGATGTTTAGTTGTAGACTTTAAAAATTAAACCAACAGATGGCAAAATAAAGAGTGAGAGATTAGCGAAATGACACAGCAAAGACTGAGTGTAACATGAAGTGTTATTGATTAGATATTGTCCTATACTTATTGCAGAGGGAAAACATAGCTGCTAAAAGTGCTAACGTTAGCATTTCCGCTCCTAATGCTAACAGAAGAGAGGAAAAAGGTCCCCATGCTAACTGATCTAATAGGTTCAGATGGTGAAGTTAACGCACCTTCATCTACCTGTTCTCTAAGAAATTAAAGTCACAAAGAAATTAAAGTCACACAATCTTAATTATTTTCTCCATTTTCGAGCTTTTGTCTCAATTCCCAAACGACTCCACACACAGAGAAGAGCTAAAAGCATGGAGCAGTGTTGTCGTTGGGAGCTCAGGCCACCATTGCAGCACGCTAGTGCCGTGCTGTGTTACTAATGTCATGTTGTTTAACTTTAGGCCAGGTCACCATGTGGAAGTTCTCTCCCTGTTATCACAGTTGCTTTAAGAAGCAAAGAATTCCTGCTAGCTGCGCTAATGCCTCATGTCACATTGTTTCCCTGCTTCTGTGCAAATCTAAGCATGATAAATAGGATGTGGCAAAATCTATTACATGTATCCAAAATATCTACGCTGAAAGAGCAGATAAACTATTCACACACTTGGGCAAAAGAAGAAAAAAAAAACATATACAAACATGGCCATACATACACACATGTAAATACACACTTACAGGGCACAATATTCACAACTCCCCCACATGTTATCTTTCCCGCCGACTGTGTTGCTTCTCAGTAGCATCATGGTAGTTTCTCACAAACATCCAGCGACCTATGGGGTGTGAGACAAAGAAAAAGTCCAGAAGACTACTGAAAATAGTCGAATTTGGGCCGAAAAATAAGATATGACTATCATTTGGGAAAAGTGAAACAATAATTGGTTTTCATCAAGCATCCATCAACCATAGAACATCTTCTGTACAACAGCTAAATAAAACATTGTTGTTAATAGCTGTACATATTTGTCTGGTATTAGCTGTAAGCACTGTGGAGTAATGCCGTTTTTTGGGTACTATGAACTTTACAGAGTATGTGTTTAAACGTTGTGTCCATATAGCGTATGTGTGAGCTGTCTACTAGTTACTGTACATGTCACGTCTCGCCTGGCTTTTGTAGAAACGAAGCACCTTAATGTAAAACGGTCAAAAACTAAACCTTTGCAGCATTTTTTTGAGGTTTTTTTATTTATTTATAAAATGCTTTTATTATTATTTCTGGGAAGAGTGTCATAAGGGCTGGTTTTGCCTCATTGCAGGTAAAAACAGACATTTGAACAGCTGCTCTGGAGATAACACAAATGACAGCTATTACTATAGACGCACCTCAGTCAAATCCATTATCAGCTGATTCCCGCTGCAATTGTTCCTGTAAATGCATTGTTTCATCCTGCAACACTTTAAAAAATTGTTTTTTTTTTGTTTGTTTCTGCAGAAAGGAAAACACTAAAACACACCATCTCTTTAAACTGTGACATTGGAGTTTTGTGTGCAAGCCTTCTTTACACTGGAGAGACATGTTAAGCTTAGGACTTTTGCATATTAGCTTTGATTGTTCCACTAAACTTTTTTATACATGTAACAAACTGTAAATGCTAATAATGACTGTTATGATCCAGATTTAAGATTCAAACTTGTAAATATTTAGCTTATGATGATATTTGTATAGCCCTTTGGGATATCCTGTGGTGTGAAAATCCTGTGCCACTGCTTTGCGCTGCAGTATTGCTGCTACACTGCAAAGCTAAAATTAGTATTGGCATATTTATTTCCTAGTGCTGTTATTTTTTTAAGTCTGCATAAGCTGGATTTAATATATTTGCAAAAATCTTTTGCTAGATTTGTAAGCAATTTGGATTTTTATGCATGTGAAGTGCATGTGGACAGAAGTGTATCAATTTTCCTCTTCTGTAAATGAAACCTATGTACCTAATGCATTCAAAGTGACTTATGGCTTAATCTCCTTAGAAAATACTGTTATCTTTGGGGCTGGGTTGCATGGGTGTACATCTGGTCTCTTTTGTCACAAGTCGTGCGCAACTTCTCCAACGATTCACAGCTCTGCAAAGCTTACGATGTCTTCGGGGTCAAATCCATCTATCTCCACATCACCAAACCTTTGCCATCCTAGACGAGGACGTTGGCATACAGGGCGACAGGGCAAGGGCCATCAGGTCAGGCCTTTCTTGCACTTTTTATTCCTTTCCCGTTCTTCATTATCCTCTCTTACAGTTTTGATTTTCATTTTTTTTTTCTCTAAATGCCACTTCCAGTGTCAGCTGAGTCACTTCTTGTGGAAAAAGATGGTATGAGTGAGACCCGACTCCACCTTTGGTATCTGGTCGCTAATGATCTCCACCAACATTTCAGGGAATTCCACTTTCAAGGCCTGTGACTCACGAAAGGTGTAGAAACAGAAGTCCAACAAGTTCCCCACGAGCTGCACACCAAAAAAACATAAATGTTATTTCATTTACTTTTTTATATTACATTTTGACACATTTCATGATACTACACCACAACAATTGCATTTGGTTGGTGTGGAACTAGGACTGTGCAACGATAAACATTTGTATTTTAATTTGTCTCTAAACAACCACAAAAGAAAATGTCTTCAACAATAACACATAGCATTAAAATCCTTTAGTCACATGCTGCTTTGTAAGCATGCCCTGGTTATGTTTCGTCTTCTGAATGATGAACACTCCCACCACTTTCCAAAGGCCAAACTCACAAGCGTCGTGTTTTAAAAAACAGAGCAGGTAAAGATGTGTAGAATAAACAGCAAAAGAGTCTCTAAGATAGCATCCAGGGATATGTTTTTACAGTTCTCCGGTGTCTGTGCCAGATCGGCTCGGGGTCCTGTGCAGGGGCGGATTTAGGACTGAAGAAGATCCGGGCTTAACACACGCGCGCACACACACACTCGTAGCACGCACTAGTCTTTTCATAAAACATTCGGGGCTTGAGCCCAAGTAGCCGGGCCTAACGCCGCCCCTGGTCCTGTGTCTGCAAATTATGTCACAGTAGATGATTGGCTGAACGTAATTCAATTCAATTCAAGTTTATTTATATAGCGCCAAATCACAACAAGAGTCGTATCAAGGCACTTCACATAATAAACATTCCAATTCACAGTTCATTAAGCCAATCAGAAATAATGTTTCCTATATAAGGAACCCAGCAAATTGCATCAAGTCACTGACGTAAGACTTACGGAAGTTACGATACCACGTAAAAGTTACGTTAGCATGTTGACGATGAAGATTTTGATTGGTCAGAACAAATTTAAGGTTGTAGTCTTAGTGGTTGTAGTCTTGTAGTCCGAAAATCAACACTTTTCTGAGAAAATATGTTTGAATTTCCAAAGAAAATGTAAAGATATCAACTGATAACCGGTGACCCTCGAAAGCTCTTGATTTTGATGAAATGGGGCTAAATAGAATACAAGAACTTTATTGAAAAGACACCAAGCAACATTTTGAATGAATGAATGAATGAATGAATGTATTTACATAGCAACTAAGGAAATATACAGATGGATTCCACATTTATACAAACAGATGTGTCTTCACATAAGAACTGTTGTCTTTTTTGGCACTCTGATGTTAGTCTCATGTAGTTTCACATTTTTTACAAAACAAAGATAATATGGTGTTTTATTAACAAATTACACTTATCAAAAAACATTTAGGTGGTAACAAACTAGAATTTATGAACAAAACTGCTGATGCTTTTCTAAAATGTATGTATGAAAGCCGAGTGGATTTGCCATAATGTGACGTCATCAGCAAGCGCAGGACCCCAAGCAGATCTGGTACCGACACCGAACAGCAATAATCCTAAAAACATACCATTTTATGTGCACTAATTTCCTGCCTTTTTTTTTTTTTACATATTTGTTCAAGATTTTTTCAAGATCAAGAAGAAAACCTAGTTAAGCTGTTTGGTTTCCACATTTGCTAATATGGTTTATTTTTCTTAAGTTAGAATAATCTTATGGTCAATATAAAACATGTTTATGAAGTTCTTTGCACTAAATCCCTCTCACAAAAAGCAATTGCAGCAGTTTTATTCTTGACAATTTCAGTACCTTCCAGAATGACCTGATTCAGGGCTCTATCACTTTAAGAAAACAAGCTGGAGGTGTCACGCCCACTAATCCCTCCACTCAGGCTGCAATAAGCTGAGAAGCTCCGATACGTGGGATGGGTTTGGAGTAGTTGCTCCTTCATTAGCTCTCTCTTGAATATGAGATGGTTATATTCTAATTTCCCCATTTGTGACATCACAATCTGGGCATTTTTAAAACTGCTTGTTTTAGATACAAAACCAAACGCTGAAAAAATTATTGGAAGAATGGGTTTTTTCACACAGGGTTTAAAGAGGAAGTAGAGACCCACAAAGGAATGCAAAAATGAGTTTTGTATAATATAGACGTTGACAAAACTGTTGTTACCCTTCAGTCAATGAAAGAAACCCCCACAATGGTCACAGAAATAATGTCAATCTGACAAAAATTATAAATAACAATTCAATGAAATTTAACTAATGGGAGTCAGACATTGCTTTTCAACCATACTTCAACAGAATTATAAAAAATATATTAAAAATTAACTCCTGGAACAGGCCTGGACAAAAAAGATGGTACCCCTAACTCAATATTTTGTTGCACAACGTTTTCATTCACTGCAATCAAACAATTCCTGTAATTGTCAATGACTCTGCACCTCTCAGCAGGTATTTTGGCCCTCCCCTCCTGAGCAAATTGCTCCAGTTGACTCACAGACACTGATGCTCCTTCAGCTTGAATTTCCCCTTTATCTCTTTAGAGGTTTCTCTGGGCTCTTTTCTTGCCATTCAGGTTATTCTTTGATTGTTCATCAATTTTCCTCCCGTGGCTACTGTAACGTCACAAATGGCCTGATTTTGAGATCCCACAGGTCAAATGCACAGCCAGGTCAACTTACCCTGGCTATGACACATCCTACAATCTTTCCCCTCACAGGAGACTCGAAGTCTGCATGTAGTCCCTTTAATCAGAGCCTACTTCCTCACACCAGCTGGACTGCAGAGATAATAAAACATAAACAATAAACATTTTCTCCTCCAAGGTCCATCACAGAGGAACTATTTAAAATAAACTCTTTTATTCCCAGATGAAGAAGGAAAAAATAATTTATAATTAAGGATAATCATTAAATATTGCCATTTATAATTATAAATAATGAAATGTTTCATTAATCTGTGCTCAATGATGGTTATAGTATGTTTACTTGACAAGGTCATAACATTTGCACTCACAAGTAAAGTAGTTAAGTTAATGCATGACACATAAGTTAACCTTGAGGTCGGGTTCTCATCTAGCTGCTTGAGTGCCGTCTCTATCAGGTATATGACTGCGACAGGCATGTTGTAGCATATGCTAGTAAGCTTTTGTCCGGTCCTCAGTTAAAATACTCTTGACTGTGAAAAAGCTTTGCTTTCCACCATGTGGGCAGTTAAACACTTTTCCAGCTACATTGGTGGACAGAAAATCATTATTGAAACTCAACATCAGCCAGTGACCTTCCTTAACAGTCAACGCATCAGAGATGGTGTGGTGACCAACGCACGCATTGCGTCATGGCTGCTTGCTCTTCAGAGCTTCGACATTGAAGTACGCTACGCGCAGAATCGCCGTAGTCCTCTTGGCATGGGTCTGGCTGCGTGCCAGCATTGCGCTGACGACACTGTCGCGTCGGTCCTACCGGCTAACCCTCCCCAGACTCTGCTGAACCCCAACGACCACTACTTCGACCAGGCTCTCTGTGTGGACTTGCCAACTGTGTATGTTGATGGCAGTTCCTTTCGACACTGCGCTGAACCTCGTTCAGGCGTGGGTGTTGTTTGGTTACACGTTAACCGGAAAGACTCTTGAGTGTTACCAGTTAGGTCCTAAGACCTCACAGTTTGCAGAAGTGGCTGGGATCTTGATAGTGCTACAACTTGCTGCTGACCGTGGTGTCCACAAGCTGGTGATCTGCACAGACTCAGACTGCACGCATCTCAGTTTAATTTGTCATCTACCTTCATGGAAAAGTAACGGGTTCTTAACCTCTAACCGGAAGTCTAAACATCAAGAGCTCTTCATGGCTTGTGATGCCTTAGCGACATCACATGACATGCAGATCTATTGGTGTAATGTCAAAGGTCATTCTTGTGCACCTGGAACTGATAAGGATCTGAACGATCTTGCAGACTCTCTTGCCAAACAAGGTGCAGCTGTTGGTACCCCATGGTCCTTCAACCCCTTGTGGCTCCCTGACGATGTGTCTTCTCGGTCAGACCCACCCCGCGTGTGTGTCGTGACCCGAGCTCAGGCCGCTAACGTGTCCATCACTCAACCATCTGATAGCTTTGTGTCTGTTCAACCTGTCTTTTCTGAAAATGACCTTGGCAGTCTCCAGTTCCAGGACCCTGCTATCAGCAGGATGATCCTGTACCTTTCTGACCCGACAGCTCATCTGCCTTCTTCTGTCGAGCTTGACTCCGTTCCTGAGCTCAGTGCTGTCTTTCAGGTTTGTGTCATGCTGATGGCTAGAGTAATTAGTCAGTTCTAGAGCAAGCTTCAGACTGGCCATCTTTAGCACCTCTTTAACCGGAAGGATTTTGACACGTCGTCAAAACCTTTAACCTTTTTCGCACCTGCAAAGCTGAAACAACAAGATAATTCCTGCAGAACAAAGTTGACACAATAATTTTTTTAAGAAGCTCAGTTTCATCCATCTGTCGTGACCCGAGAGACATCTCCGGACTGAAAGAACCGGCACCTCGGTCCTCTACAGCCCTCCGGTGCCAGCGGTCATTCGAACTCTCACTTTCGGATCCACCAAGAGGGTCTCTTAATCCGGGTACAGTAGACACACAGATAGCGTCTGAATGTGGTTCTGATAATAACACCTGTATAGTTTATTTGCAAACTAAATTCTTTCCATCCAGAACTCAGCTCTGAGAACAGAGATTCTGAATACAATATTCACACATAGGTTCCAGACACCATCTTAGTTCACATCCACTCACAGTAAATAATAGTTTAAACCATTTGTCAACTCTTAAGTGTTTGTAAAATAAATTCTTACTTTGTTTATAAACCTGACTGTCTCTTGAATCAAAACAAAGTGTGTACGATCCCTTAATAATTAAAATAATCTTAGAATCTTCTGACTAAAACAAAAAGACCAAGCAGGTGATAATCTAGTTAGAGTATCACCACTTATTGGTCACAAGTAGTAGTAATAATATAAATAGCTTTTCAAGCAATTTACTTAATCCAATTTACCTTCTATTATCATTAAACTACGTTCAGGGAGGTTGGCTACAGTCCCATGGATCTTATATTTCTCAATAATATGTGCAGCTGTAGTCACAGGAAAATCAAGCTGCTTAGAGATGGTCTTATAGCCTTTACCTTTAACGTGCTTCTCTATAATTCTTTGTCTAACATCTTGAGACAAATAATTCCTTCACTTCCTCTGGTTCATGTTGAGTGTGGTACACACCACATCACCAAACAACACAGTGACTACCTGAAGCCTTAAATATAGGCCCACTGACTGATTACAGGATTGTAGACACCTGTGATGCTAATTAGTGGACACACCTTGAATTAACATAACCTTTTGGTCACATTATCAGTCTTTTCTAGGGGTAACATCTTTTTTGTCCAGCTCTGTTCCATGAGTTTATTTTTTATTAAGAATTCCATTGAAGCATGGTTGACTTTCATTGGTTAAATTTCATGGAACATGTATTCATTACTACTTTTATCAGATTCAAGTTATTTCTGTGACCATTGTGGGGGTTTCTTTCACTGACCAAAGGGTAGCAACAATTTTGTCTATGTCTGTAAAATTTAGACTAACTCAGTGATTAGTCAGGCTAAATGATACGAGTTTCCAGTAGTTAAAATAAAGATTTTGATTGTTCCAATAACTGAGCAAAATTAAAAGGACCCTCCACCCCCCTCCAGTTGTCAATACCTGAGGGAAACACTTGATTTCTTCTTCTTGCAGCAGAACAATATTTTTCCTTTACTTTTCTTTTTAAAGAAAGGTCATCCACTCAGCACTAACCCTCATTACTTAGTAGTAAGGGCTAATTAATTCGGACCAGTCATTTCTGTAACCTCTCTCGCTGATCCTCACCTTAAAGGCTTTGCTCTCGCTGAACCCATGCACAGAAAAGTAGCTGTCATTTAGCACATTTCCCACAGTGACCACTCAGTACTCTGATCCAATAAACTGAAAGCTGTTATTGATTCTCTTCTGTTCCACTCACCAATACAGCCTCTTCCAAAATAACTTCCTACCCTCAGGGAAAGAGTGGGATGCAATTATCCCTATTGCAAACCACACAGCTCGATTGAACCACTAAGTAAAGCATTAACCAAATCCACTATGCTGCCATTTTACCATGTCAACATTTCCTATGAAATGCGAGTCGACACCTCAATGTGAGAGGGTAGGGAGGCGACGCAAGGAAGCCTGCTTCTTATTGCATGCAGTTTGAAGATACATACATCGTGCATGGCGTCCAGCAGCTTGGTGAGCTGGAAGAAGCGCTGCCAGGTTTGGCCTGAGTTATTGGTCGCTTTCCCAACAGAACGTCGGAGCTCCTTGATGTAATTAACCCTCATCTCCTCGAACGCTGCCTGGTTCTTCAGACCCTCTTTGGGAACTGAAAAACAAAATTCCCACATCACAGTCAAAACACACAGCCTTTATTGTTGTGATATGATTGTTTTATGCCATGTTCAGTGCTTTGGATCACCTTTGCAGATGCAGAAAGTGCTACATAAATCAACTTAAATTAAATACTATTCATGTAGCTGTAAAATATTTTCTACATCGTTTTAGATGATTTACTCTAAAACTTGTTTTCACTGTAAACACAGAAATAGAGTCTTGATTAGGTTAGTGAAGACATGAATGCATGACACATTATGAAACAGTTAAGGTGAAACTGTTATGACTTTTTTGTCCTCACCGACATTGCTGTAAATAACTCAGGAAGTTCATTTATAAGCCAATGTTTTCTTTGCTTTTAAATAAATGCCACCAACTTTTTATCTTTCAGACATCACTGAGCAGAGTCTTTCAGGCCAAGGTTCACAGGTTTGAGATTCATATTTTTTATGAAAATTTTCAATTTAAATGAAACACACAGTAAGAATAGTTACTGTTTAATCCACATTATAAATCCAAAATAACATACATGTAGCATGAAGTTAAGCAGGATAACATGAAAGGATCAGGGAAAACTAAAAGGGACCCAAAATAAATGGTGAAAGGGAACAATAAAAAACAAGTGAACAGAAATTACGTGTCAAAGTGGGGAAAAAAACAGACACCCCCCTTCACTGTGATGTAAGACAACCGATATGCTCGCCATAACCTTTTAGAACCTGACTGGACTGGTGCCAATTTGGTATGAAAAGATTTTCTCCAATGATCCTACCATGAAAGACCGAGGTTGTGCCATGTCCAGCATGGCATTGATGCTGATAGAGGTTGTTGCTTTGTTGACATACAGGTAAAAGTGGAAAATTTAGAATATGGTGCAAAAATTCATTTATGTGAGTACTTCAATCTAAAAGATGTTGGTACCCTTCGGTCAATGAAAGAAAACCCCACAATAGTTACAGAAAAAACTAGAATCCGACCAAAATAACAATAAATAAAAATTCTAAGAAATTTGACCAATGACATTCAGAAATTGCTTTCAACCATGCATCACCTAAATTATATATATATATATATATATATATATATATATATATATATATATATATATATATATATTTCCATATATATCTATATATATCAATATATATATATATATATATATATATATATATATATATATATATATATATATAAAGTCATGGAACAGGCCTGGACAAAAATGTTACCCCTAACTTAAAGGTATAGCAAAGGATCTTTTTCTTCCAGGTGGATCATCTGACCCATTGGTCCGCTTAACTGTCAATCATTCTGTTGAACCATTCACACAAGGCCGTTGTCGTATGTCATTGTACGTTGCTGGGTAGTTTTCACTTCTTGCGCATGAGCAAAGCGAAGGCTGGGCTATGTCGCCGGTTATTTCTGCTCAACAGGTAAGCTAAAGTTTGGCATACTATTTGGAGAAATTCATTTCAGAATGCTGCTAGAATAAGAAGTTGGCTGCAAGGGCAGCAGCTACTTGTAACAAGGATAACTGGGTGCTCTTTCTCATGTGCATTTTTTTTTCCAAAACGAGGAGTGGGCGGTTCTTTCCTGAAATTCGGAAACATCCTCCGCTATACCTTTGGTATTTTGTTGCACAACCTTTTAAGGCAATCACTGCAATCAAATGGTTCCTGTAACTGGATGAGACTCTCAGCAGGTATTTTGGCCCACTCCTCATGAGCAAACTGCTCCAGTTGTATCAGGTACAGCATGTTTCAGCTCCTTGCAAAGATCTTCAATAGGACTGAGGTCAGAGCTCATAGAAGACCACTTTAGAATAGTATAATGTTTTCCTCTTAGACATTCTTGGGTGTTTTTGGGTCATTGTCCTGCTGCAAGACCCAGCTTTCTGACACTGGCCAGCACATTTCTCTCTAGAATCCCTTGATAGTCTGGAGATGTCTGCACAGATTCAAGACACCTTGTGCCAGTTGCAGCAAAGCAACATTGGCTATACTTCCTGAGGGCTCTCAGGAAGATCAGCCTGCCACAAAAACTGCTGGTGTGGTTTTATCACTGCTCCATAGAGAGTGTCCTGAGTAACAGCATCCTGGTGTGGTACAGCAGCAGCTCTGCAGCTGGCAGGAAGGCCCTGCAGAGGATGTTTATGTTTATGTTTATGTATTTAGCAGATGCTTTTGTCCAAAGCGACTTACAAGTGATAATCGGCATGTTGCCCTTGAGGCTAACAACAACAATAACAACAACAACTTGACATCAGTCATGGAGAGGAGGGAACAAGGAGTGCACAGTAGAGAGGGGGGACGGGTGCAGGCAGGGTGCTAGTTAAGAAGATGCTCTCTGAAGAGCAGGGTCTCCAGGAGTTTCTCGAAAATTGAAAAGGAAGCTCCTGTTCTGGTAGTGCTTGGAAGGTCATTCCACAATTGTGGAACGATGCATGAGAAAAGTCTGGATTGTCCTGAGCGTGGTGTAGGCACTGCTAGCCGACGATCCTGCGATGACCGGAGCGGCCAGGCCGAGACGTAAGCCCGATAAGAAGAAGGATAATCAGAATTGCAGATAAAATAAACACACACCTGCTTGCCCTGGATGACACCTTCACCTAAAGGACTCAACCCACCCTGCTAACCATCTCTTCAAACTTCTTCCATCTGGTTAACAATACAGGGCAATAAAAGCATGCGCCACCAGACTGTTAAACAGCGTTTATGCAAGATCTACCACTGAACTGAATGTTGCTGCTAGGAGGTCACACTAACAGTGATTCTGCTGGACAATTAGTGCACTACAGCACCTTTACCTTTAGATACCTCAAGATTTTCATTGTCTATTTTATTTTGGTAGCTTATGCAGGAGATATGGGTGAAAGACTATTTTCATGTTCAGGCTGCATGTTTAACTCGGTGATAATCATATTGAAAAAATAAGGTTTTTTTTTTTTTTCAGAGAACCTGCTCTTTTTAAGGCCATATGGACTAAAATGTACTCCAAAACACTGATCTGAGTTACAAAGTCCTTTCTTTCAGACAATTTGACATTTTCAAAGTTTCAGGCATTTAGTGACGGATTTTCTTCACTGCTCTTCAGCAACCAACAACCCATTCTCTGCTGAAGATGTCTTGGAATCACCAAAAGGGAAACATTCACAGATTTGACAGAAAAAAAAATTCCTAAAATTGTCAATACCACGGTGCACGCTTGGTGCATTTTAGAAATGACTGCCAAGTGTTCATTTAACACGATTTGCATTAAATGGGCCAGGCCATATGTAACCACCAGTGTGTTCCTTTAATGAAAAAATGTGTAACTGAGTAAAGGGTAATTAGAGGTGTTCGGTGAATTATGCTCCAACTCCCACACAGAAGCCTTTTTTGGGGGCATTTTAATGTGCCGTCAACCCTAAGCCAATTTAGCTATTCACCACTATCATTTGCACCAATTCAAGTGGTAATTAGTTTTTGTGTTCAGCCGCTAAATTTATGAAGGGAGATTGCTAAACTGACTGCCACTGATTCAAACTTTTTAGAGGTTGTAGTGTGTAAAAATGATGAGAATGAGCAAAGAGCTTGGTCTTTATATCAATCACGCCGCGATTATAATTCATTGACCGGAAAACCATAAGTCACAGGGATTGGCTCCATGTTAGCACCTTGCTTTTTATTGCAGTATGGTGGACATTTTGGTGAATGTGAAGAATAACATCCAGCAGCTCCAGCAGGAAGATGCATCTAAATGTCTGCAGAATCATTTTGTCCAAGAGAGTTAAGTGACAGATACAGAAGGCTGCAACATTTTAAAAACTGCGGCAGCTGCTGCTTGTCACCACATTAAGAAACATATCGACTGTCAATCAGCACATCTCAAATCAGTCTGAATTCAGTCTGCAGACAGAGAAATGACAAGTAAAAATACTAAATTATGACTTTAACAACTGTATTAGTGAATGCTACCTTTTTGAAAAACCTTGCATAATGAAATATAAGAGCTTAATCAGTGAGGAATGAATATTGAGCCAAATTATTTACATCTTCATATGAGCACATTTTGCTCTATATTTTATCCTCTTACTTTTTAAAACGATTGCTTGTTGTATAAACTACAAATTTTTATATTCAGTAGGTCCTACCAAATCAAAAATAGACAGCAAAGAAATATTCAGATCCAACAAAATTATTATTCAAGAACCTATTTCGTTTTAGTCAGAGTAAATTTTTGACTTTTGACAAAAAGCTTCTATTATGAATGTTGAAATTCAAGGTATGCTTTTACAATACACGAAAATTAGTAGTGCATCCATTATTGTTTTATTTATTTATTTATTTCATAAAATGCCCCTTATTACACACCACAATACAGAAACATATTACCATCAGTGCGGGGAAAAATGTAGGAGCAGTATCTCGTTCATTCCGAGTAGGACACCACAAGATGGAACCGCCATTTTACTGAGATGACCATTCTCATTATTATGAGACATTAAACATGTTGTGATGAAATTTTCTTGTTGAAACTAAGGCTGTCACGGTAACCAGTGTAGCGATAAACCCCGGTAAAACAGGTGACAATAATAATACCTGTCTTATTTAATATATATATATATTTTCTCGGTGAATTACCGTGGCTGCGGTATGGGCGCGGTGACCCTTAACAGTCACCGTATCATCTGCTGATGTTGCCAGCGGCACATGCGCACTTTGTTGTTTACAACCAAAATTTTCTTGAAGCTAAAGCTGAAATAATGGCCAAAGGAGGAGACAGTAGCGCTCAGGACATTTATTATCCCTCAGAGAAGACATAGTCAGGAGTACGGGCATTTTTTGGATATTTGAAGAATGTCGAGGGACAGTTGATAGAAGATGGCCATCCTGTTTGCAGCACGTGCAGAAAAAGTGTCTTCGAAAGGCAGCAACGCTTCAAATCTCATGACACATCTGCATGACCATCACCCACAACTCTACAGTCAACACAAGGCAAGCTAACGTTAGCGTTTTAGCTAAAATGTGTGATCCGAGGATTTGGGTTGAGGGAGAATGCAACGAGTCGCTATATAAAGCAGCCGCAGCACCGCTACCTGCATATAAACCGTGTCGCAGACACCGCCATGTTGAAATGACGCTATGCATTACGGGGCTCCCAGGGGCAGATAAGAGTTGGTCTCTCTCCGAGAAAAATGATGAATTATGAGGACAAAATTTTCCTGATATAGGGTTTGTTATTCAAGTAAGGTTAAAAAAAAGTATCTGATTAGAAGGGTACTTGAGTACTGAGTATCATCTGATATAATATTTTTAAAATGATGACATCAAACAGACAAAAAATAAGAAGTTATGGGCAAATATGGGTATTTTAAAGACTAAAGGGGAAAAATGTAAACAAATAAACAACATAATTACAAAATAAATTTTAGGCAACTTTTAGACACAAACTGAGGACAATATTTTCCTGATATACAGGGTTTATTTAGTTGTCCGAAAATGTAACATATTTAAAAAAATACTGAGGTAATACTGAAAAACCGTGATAATTTTGGTCAAAATAACCGTGAGGTTAAATTTTCACACCGTACAACCCTAGTTGAAACAACTGTTATATGTTGTTATTACAAAAACACTTCTCAATAAAACAAAATTTATATCTTGTTTTAGCTTGAAACTGTCAACATTATGAGAGACTGATTTTTTCCCCTTGCATTGAAAGCAATATGCTTCCGTACTATAGAGACTAGCAACTGTAATTTCAAAACAGATTCTCTAACAAAGGAAATTCTAAATAAAACTTAATTAGGTAATACTTAGATGAAAAGACAATACTTAATTGATATCGACTAACAAAAATAAATATCTGTCAAGAAGCTTTCATTGTAGCCATTTGTTATTTTTAACAAAAGTGAGTAAGAACTTAGGAAAGGCATAAAAACTGATCAAAACCGAACATTTATTTGAACCAAAGTTGTTTTATATAGCAAATTTGGAAAAATTTGCTTCAGACGTTTTTTATCATGCTTCTTAAAAACGTTCTAACATAATATAGCTAAATATTTATTGTGGAGATGAATTAATAAAAGTGGTTTTCTTGCATTTGTCCGCCTTTACCATGTTTCGGACTGACAGTAACTATTTAACCGTTCGGCTGTTTGTCCTGCCAGACTTTCCTGGGTCTTCCATTCATTACTCATTCACATGTTAGCAACAGCACACTACTGGCGTGAGAGGTTATCTGCTCAATAATATCAGAGAAGGAGAAACAACCGGCTGCTACCACTTCAAATTTAGGACAAACTACAAGTCGTCCCCCCCCCCCCCCCCCCCCCAAGTCACCATTTGAAGTCATGAACAACAGCAATGGGTGTTTAGCTCAATCTTGTTTCCTATGGCAATGTTGGTTTCTAGTTCTGGTGCATGCAGATCAAGGGAGAAACCCAAGGGGAGGGGTGAGTGTCCTGTCACTGCTTTCAAAACCTAGCCTGTTTGCAGATTTGCTGTAACAGAGTTGCTTTCTCAGAGGGCACCATCTGCAGGTGGAAAAGTATATTGCACGTTAAACCACTTACAGCTGGAAGCAATGCCGTTTGTTCATAAAAGTACACGTCTATCTGGACAAAAGATCTAAAACACATTGTTTTATACCTTTTTTTATCAAAGCTGCTTTCCAGAGTTTTCCCCTTTCAGGAATTATGTATGATTTTTCAGAAAAACAAGCGATTGGCTTATCATCTACTGTGATAATGTTAGCCTGGCCAGCCATGCCAATGCTTCCTTATGGGAAGCAAAGGGCCTGGTAATGCTGCCGTTAAAATAACCACACCCCCTGAGAATTCTAACTGAGCTAATCCACGCTGAACAGTGTACGTCACACACCGCAATGCTCAGTTTCTCACAAACAATGAAGATGGCGTCTGAAGTGGAGCGTGCGGCGGTTCTTTCCTCGGTTGATGACTCAGACATGTCTTTAAAACCACAACAAGAAGAAACGCTAACAGCTTTTTTTTCTAAAGAAAGACGTTTGTGCCTTCGCCAGATGCCATCTTTGACTATAGCTAAAAAAATGACAGTGTCGCACAATACAGTTGTCATTTCCGCTTCTGTTTTTCTTTTTTTTAGCTGGCTCTAGTCCCACCCCACATGGTGCACTCTGCCTCTGAGTATCCAGACTCGTCCTTTGTGTAGAGTAGACAAAGGGTGAGTCTGGCAGTCCAGGCTAATATAATGTAGCAAAAACATCTTTTTTTTCTTTTGCTAAGCCCGCCCCAGAACCATAGAGCTCCATGCAATATAAACTGAGCGCCGGTCAGCACAAACCAATAGTGTTACACTACCGCTTATGTACAGACCTTAATCACAGAGCGTGCTTGAGCGTTTAAGGACGTACCTCGGTTTATGCAGGTTGAAGACCTTTCTCATGAACAAGTAAGTCTTTAAAATATAAATATATGAAAACACAATATAACGTGAGCAAAATTATTGTAAAACCATGTGTTTTAGCTCAGTTTTGTTGACTAGAGGAGCACATTCATGACAAGTGGCATTGCTTTCGGCCTTAAATACGGAAATGAAAATAGATCAAGATGTGATACGCTTGTGAGCCACTAGATGGTGCCATCAGATTACAAAAATAATCTGGACAGCTACTTTTAATTGTTTTATATTTGTTATTTTCACGTAATGCTGTTCACACACACACACACACACACACACACACACACACACACACACACTTTTTAAGCTTTTTATAAGGCTTACTTGTCCATAAGACATGTTATTCTGAATCAGTCTGTGGACTTCCACAAACTCGTGCACACCCTCTGTGACTGACATCTGTACGTAAGCAGATGTCTAATGGTATCGGCTAATGCTGAGCTCATTTCAAATTGCGAGGGTTGAAGAATTGGCTTGGCAAAAGAAAAAAAAGATTTATTGCCCACAATATATAACAACAGTACAGTACACAGTGAACTTTTAACAATTACCAAAAAAAAAAAATCATGTAGAATTCCTGAAAGGGCGTATAACATACAAATCTTAAAAGGTTTTCAAATGCTGACTATAACAGAGTAAAAAACAATAATAAAGCTTTTGGAAAATTTACTTGTAAGAATTGCATCAACATCCAGAAACAAACAGGCCCTGTTTAAATGTCTTACAGAACAAATAGGTCAATAAATGTGAGGATGTGTGTTTGGCTGGCTCCTGCTTCTTCCATCTAATCCTTTTCCTTGTACTTGGGTCTGAGTAGAGCAGATATAAAAACAGGTTGTGCTCTGGTTTTTCAGCGTGCAATTTCTCTGTTAAATTTCATGGCTGACATGATGAGAATGTGCTAAAACCCAGGGTCACATTTAGACCTTTTGTTCTGCTCCCACTGACCCAAATAGGCCTTGATTAAAAACCGACCTGGCAGTCAGGGGTTCTCTCCACGAGTGGCCCAAAAATAGGGAGTTTATACCATGATAATTGACGTCAAATTGATTTTCTCTGCTTGTGTAGAACCTGTTTTGCTTTTTTTCCTTACAGCAAGTAAAGCTGTATTACTACTTTTTTTCACACGCCTAGGAACGTTTTCTTTTTATTGTTTGCTAAATAACGTTCCAGTGTCAGGATAAACCATTATTAGCATGTATATTGTAAAACGACACACAGCTCATGTAAACCTTATTGTCAGAACGGGTTTCGGTTTCGATTTAAAACCTGTTCGTTTCTATCGTGGAAAGTTACTGTTTTAGGCAGTAACAAGACAGAAAGGTTTTGGGGATTTGTTGCTAAAATAAACATAAATTAAACTGGCTTATAAGAAGGACATTTCTATCAATATTCTATGTTATTAGTTGTAAAAACATAAAATAAGCAGTGACGGCTGGTGAAAAAGAATTCTTGATATGGATGTGTGTAAAAATATTTTCCTTCCTGGTCCATTATAAGTATTAAAATGAACAGTGGGAAAATAACTATAAAAAAACAAACATTTATTTTCCCTCTGCAGAGATGAGAGAGAGACAGCACCTTCTAGCATGCTAGCTAGCTATTTTCTGTAGCAGGGACGCTATCATAGACATGAATACGTAGATGCCCCGTTGGGCACTGGAGAGCACAACAGCATCGCTGCCATATTGGGTGGGTCTCCTCACTCTCCAAACCTAACTGGAGTCAATGCAGAGTGAGCAACTATGGCCCATTTTTGTGCAGCCTACAGTTGCAACAGCCGGCGCTCTATTGAAAACAGATCACATGGGACTTTTCTAGCGTACCTGTTGGGATTTTACATTTTAACAGTTTTAAATGTATTTTAAGATATTTAAGTAATAACTATCATGTCATACCATGTCTGATTTAGTGATAAAGCATATTTAAATGTGTTTTCTTTAGTTGGGTAAACACTTTCCTCAGTAGAAATAAATGCACTGAGGGCGAATGGAGACCTATACAAGATGGTGGACGACCACTACGGCAGCGCCAGTCCACTAGGTGTCTACGTATATGATGTCTATAGGCGACATCCCTCAGCTCCCTAGAGACAATAAATTCAGTGATGCTGAATGGCCAAAAACATTCCAGTTCTCCCTAGCAACCAAATGTTATTGGCTGTTTCCCTGCAGTTCAGGGGGGCTTTTCCCATGCCCCAGGAGTGATATTAGTGAGTCTGTTAGGGAAAAATCACCATTTAATGACAAACAGCTGGTCAAAATTATGCATAAATAATTTAGATTGCATCTAGACCCACATAATTTCTAGTTTTTATAAGATTTTCTCCTTTCACGTCAGGGTGGGCGACACCCGAATGCCCCCCTATGGACAAGCCAGCACGGAAAAAGAGCCATTTGCACCCATCTGGATTTGGGCTCACAGGGAGTTTAAAAGAGAAACAAGAAAAAAAAATAAGATTTGTTTCCAGAATTACTTTGTGTTTGTGAAAAGATGAGTAGTGTAACCGGTTTCAACAGGCCCCTGCTTTTGTTCCGAATCCAAACAGGGTCATAAGAGACCGCAGGCTCAGTGAAACTTTAGCCAAGGTCAGAGAGAAATAATAGCCCTTGTCTCTTTTCTTTTCATCCCACTTTTCCTCTTTGTGTTTCACTCGTTCACCTTATGTAGCATACAAATGCACTTCTACAAACCAGCCCAAAGGCGCGCACGCACGCACACACACACACACACACACAGTAGTGCTTTGCTCCGTTGACAAGTTCTGACACTTTCTCTGTAAACATTTCAGCTGTTACTCCTTCCACAAGGTCCAAACATTATATCTGTGCTCCAAGTATAACTCAAAGAGTTTCCTGCAGTAAGTCAGGAAACCCTGCAGCAGACGGCTTATTTCTGAAAATATTCAAAAGCACTTTGCCAAACCTCAATGCAGTTACTTCATCATGTGGACTTTGGAACATGATGAGAAATGAAGAACAGGGTGATTATTTTCTTCTACTTAATCCTTCATATTACACAGTTATTATTCTCCATGATAAATTCAACAAAATACAGTAGAATGTGCGGCACCTTGAATCCCTTCCGTTTTTATACTGCATCCATGCTTTTTATCCACACCCTCTCGTTTAAAAACTCCAGCCAGGGTTTTAAGGAAGTGCAGGAAAATAGCAGGTCTTGGACAGCTGCCTGGTGCTTGACTGGCCTTTATTAAGTACAGCAGGGCTCTCTGGAAAACCTCCAGAGGACCTGTGAGGAGAGGAGAGGGAGGCCACAGCAACAGAAGGAGCAGCTCTGCCATCTCACCACACTCTGCCTCTTTTCTTTTTGCCTCCCAATACAAGTGCACCTGTCCTCTTTCACTGACACCAGCTCGTCCTCACTCCATCCATTTTCCTTCTTTAAGTCGGAATTTTCCCACAGTGGCTTCTTGTTCTGTCTGTTGGCCTTACTCTTTATCTCATGCAACATTCAATGCTTTAGTTTGGTTAGAAATACCAAACTAAAGACTAAAAATTAGAGAAATACACCATATTTCTCTTATGTCCCAGTTATGGGAATTCAACATATTAAAACAACTACTTCATTGAAAATCTCCCTTTTTTTCCTTATTTCAAATTGCATTAAGCACCTTGTCTAAAAATAAAATTAAACAAAATAACATGCTACAAGATGGAGCATATATATATATATATATATATATATATATATATATATATATATATATATATATATATATATATATATATATATATATATATACATATATATATATATACATATATATATATACATATATGTATACATATATAGGTAACTTACATAGTTTCCCCTGGTTCAACCACAAATCACTAACTGGAACATTTTCAAAATGCTTTTAGATTCTAACTGTTTATTTTTTAATCACAGATAACTCAATCAGGGATAATCTGTTGAACATTTTTATTGCCCTCCCATGTTTACATCTAATGTGTGCAACAGCATTACAAGACAGTACGCTACTTACAGGAAGACTAGGCAGTTTGGGCTTGCTTTTAGCACCCCCTAGTGTCCATTTAATAGAACCAAAAGCAAAACGTATTTCCTTGATGTGTGTTTGTCTTTTTAACACCTTAATCTAAGTGCTGAAACGTCTCCCCAGCTTTCATTACTGTCTACAGGAGTGATTCATCACTAATACAAATCAGCTGTGTTCATGATCTAAAAGAAGCAGGAAGCATGCTGGACGCAGACTGCAGTGCCAGGTATGTCGGCTTCATTGTTGTCCAACAGACCGGACCGGCACTCTGAAGTTGCAAGTGGAATATTCCGACCACAGTGGGCAATAGGGGCTGGGTGGCCTTTCATTAACCCTGTAAAGGGTCATTTTTGCACATACTGGCTCAAGAAAATTATTTAAAGATATGAAAAAGTTGCGTAGTGTCTCTTTAACAAAGAAATGTTTTATGAGAATCACAAACAAATAAAAGTTTTAACAAGATTTTTGTCAACACATTTGCAGTAATGTCTTGTGAGTTGATCTCTGTGGAAAAAAAGCTCTTGCGCTCCTGTTTCAGGAACTAGAAGCGAGTCAGAAAAGAGTTTTGCCAAACATAGCAGGAATCGTAGTCTTATTTCATGAAATTTACATATCTCGCCTCCGATTGGCTAACAGCAACATGACTCTACCACTGACTTGGTTTGCTCTGCAACATTAATGTTTTAAAACACAAGCCTGGAGGAGTTCTGCCATTTGTGGAGTTGCTAACAAATGACATGACTTCCTGGTCACCCAAGCCAAAGTCCCGCAGCACTCCTCCGTGCGAGCGGGGTTGTATGGCAAGCCAAATGAGCATTTATTCTGATATCAGGATATCAGCCAGAATTGTCATGAACATGTAAGCCATTTCTGTCCACTAGTTAACTAGTTAGCCATGTTTGTGTCAACTAGTTAAATAGTGACATCCTAAATGTCAACTAGTTAACTAGTAAGGCCTAAATTCTCTCTAGTTAACTAGTTAAAATGTTTCATATCTTACTAGTTAACTAGTATTGCTCAGTGTGTTCACTAGTTAACTAGTGGACAGATCAATGTCCACTAGTTAACTAGTTAAAACACATTTAGTTTTTACTAGTCAACTAGTATGGTACAAAAACTCGTACTAGCTGACTACTGAATGTAAAAATCCCACTTGTTAACTTTGCCCAATTTGGCCAGCCGCTTGAGCATTAATTCTGATATCTTGTCAACAGGTCAACTAGTTAACTAGTGAGGGTCAAACTGTACACGCTAGTTAACTAGTGAACACATTTTGACCTTCACTAGTTAACTAGTTGACACAAAAATGGCTCATTAGTTAACTAGTAAAGGCCAAAATGCATACCAGTCAGCTAGTTGAAGGTATTTGTGTCTCACTAGTTAACTAGTCAGTGTCAAAATGAGCCCACCAGTTAACTAGTGGGAGACGGAAATGTTCACTAGTTAACTAGTGAACACATTTTGGCTTCACTAGTTAACTAGGTGACACAAAAATGGCTCACTAGTTAACTAGTAAAGGCCAAAATGCATACCAGTCAGCTAGTTGAAGGTTTTTGTGTCTCACTAGTTAACTAGTGATGGCCAAAATGTGCACACCAGTTAACTAGTGACAGAAGAAATGCCCACTAGTTGACAAGTGAACACATTTTGGCTTCCTAGTTAACTAGGTGACACAAAAATGGCTCACTAGTTAACTAGGAAGGGCTAAAATGCATACCAGTCAGCTAGTTGAAGGTTTTTGTGTCTCACTAGTTAACTAGTGACAGTTCAAAGTGTCCACATGTTCACTAGTGAAGGCAAAACTCCTAACTAGTTAAGTAGTTGGAGTAGGTCAGTGCCACTAGTTAACTAGTGAACCATTAATGACTCACTAGCTAGCTAGTTGATTGTAGCAGGCTCACTAGTTACCAAGTTGATGCATCCATTGTCCAAACTAGTTAACTAGTGAGGACATAAATGTATACTAGTAAACTAGTTCAAGCCTACATTCACACTAGCTAGCTAGTTGCACAGAATTCTAATTAGGAGGCAGAGAATTTCTCAAATTGAGGCTTTCTATTGGCTCACTATGTTAAAATAAAATATGACAACCAATCACAGTGCGGAATTTTGCAAAATCCCACCCCAAACATTTGCATGCGGCACACAAGTTAACATGCTGGCCAGAGGAACCTCAGCTAGTGAACTAGTAGTGGCTTCAGTGTGACACTTACATGTAAACTTGTGAAGGCGGAACTGCTCACTAGTTAACTAGAGAGGGTACAAATGTCCACTAGTTAACTAGTGAGGTGCAAAATAAGTGTCACTAGTTCACTAGTGGGCCCCAAAACGCCCACAAGTTAACTAGTAAGGTGCGGATATGCTCACTAGTTAACTAGTGAGGTGCAGATTTGCTCACTAGTTAACTAGTGCACCCTTAAGCGCCCACTAGTTAACTAGTAAGGTGCAAAAAAGCATCACTAGTTAACTTGTAAAGTGCAGATATGCTCACTAGTTAACTACTGGGCCCCAAAACGCCAACTAGTTAACTAGTAGGGTGCGGATTTGCTCACTATTTAACTAGTGAGGCGCAGATATGCTCACTAGTTAACTAGTGACGTGCGGATTTGCTTACTAGTTAACTAGTGAGGCACAGATATGCTCACTAGTTAACTAGTGAGGTGCGGATTTGCTCACTAGTTAACTAGTGAGGTGCAGATTTGCTCACTAGTTAACTAGTGAGGTGCGGATTTGCTCACTAGTTAACTAGTGAGGTGCGGATTTGCTGACTAGTACCTCACTAGTTAACTAGTGAGCATATCTGCACCTCACTAGTTAACTAGTGAGGTACGGATTTGCTCACTAGTTAACTAGTTACATCTAAAAACACATACAAGCTGACCATTTTTGTCCACTAGTTAACTAGTGGAACAATTGAAATTTCACCAGTTTACATGTGTGGCAGTGCAGCAGCTCACTAGTTAACTAGTGCCTGAAACACAAATTATGCATGTTCTAATGAGAAGGCGGGCAGAAGACTCCTGTTGGGTATAAGAATCCCACCCAGTCTAAAACGTATGTGCTGTGGCCTCACAATCACATACTGATGGGTGTCCCTGAGCGCCAAGGCTTGCACTCATTAGTCATGGTTTGAAACCTACTGGTTGGTCGTTGCGGCGGGTTCGAATCCCGCAGATGGCATTCCGCAATTGCTGTAACGTTATTTATTTTCTCTTTGTGTTGTAATGTTCACAGTTTTATTGTTTTACTGCTTTTATTCCCCCCTCCCAAATCAAGTAAAGCACCTCGTTTGGTGTCGTGTAAGGGAGATCAGTTGGCGAGTTCAAGTCCCATTGAGGAGAATTGGAATTTAGTGTGCCAGTAATTTTATTGTAGCTCATTTTTGTTTGGTATTGAAAGTTTGGTATTGAAAAAGGCTATATTAAAAATAATTTATATATATATATATATATATATATATATATATATATATATATATATATATATATATATATATATATATATATATATATATATATATCTCCATCCATCCATCCATCCATCTTCCCAAGAAATAGATCAAATGACACTGAGGGAAAAAACTGTGGTTATTTTGGAGAGGGTGCTCGCTGCAAAACCACAAAGGCGGAGCTGCACCCCGCCCATTCACGCAAACTCAGCCTAGCCCACTGACTTCTGTTTTTGTTTTCAACTTTATCGCAAACTGACCTGACCCACATGAATTACGGCTGTTACTAGTTTACAGTCGTTAATGCTATGTTCTATGCTCCAATTAAACAAGATAAATATAACTTGCTACATGACAAAGACTGAATATATCTCGAAATGAAAAGGTTTCTTTTAGCGAATATCTGCTTACAGCTGGTCTAATAAAAGTGGTGTACAACAGCACTTCAGTCTATCGAATGGTTCTGGTAGTCTAGTGGTAAAATCGTCTGAGTTGGTTTTTGCTTTCCCCTCAGCTGATGCTGGTTCGATTCTCGGTGGGGTCGTCAGCAGTCTATTTAGCCGGCTGATAAATTCAATTTGTTTATATTTTAGTTGTAATGTTTATTTTCAGCAAAATATTTATGTCGCTAAAAGTTCTTTGAATATGGTCGTTCCTAAACAGCATTTTAGTTAAAACTCTGCTCACAAATGGACTCACACTGGCTAAATAAACGAATAAATAAATAAATAAACACATTATATGTTAAACGGTATACCAGTAAATTGTTGTAAACATAGTACTGGCAAGTGTAGCTAGAAATGAAGAAAAGAGGTTGTAAACTACCTAAAACTTACACTACTGGGAGGCGAAACAGCATGTCAACCTGACTCCATAACCACTACACCACCACATCTGTTATAAATCAAGTGGCGTTACATGTAATTGTGCTTCCCAGTGTGTCTCTGAGATGGGATGTATGGTTTATTGGCGGTGTCTCAGTAGAAGTCATTTCAGAAATAATTTGTCAGAAAATTCACAGAATATCCAGATTTGAGAACCAAGACCAGACCCGCTTCGGGGGAGGAGACCAAATTGAAGCTGAGATGGGAGGAAAATGCATGAATGAGGCTAAAAATGGCTTTGGCGTGTTTCTTATGAGGAAATGACAATATAACATGATTAAAAGTTCCAAAAGTTAGATTTTTAATTATATGGAACCTTTACAAAAACTGTTCAATTAACTTCTCAACTCCGTCCTCAATCTCGCATTTTTTAGCTACAACACCCTCTTTGGTTCCAGAATGCTATCAAGTCTGACAACTGGAAGGAATTAGACTGACTCTGATGGAATGGGCGGGGCTGATTCTGGAATGGGCGGGGCTGACTCTGGTGCAGCTCCACCTTCTGGTGCAGCTCCACCTTTGTGGTTCTGCAGCGAGCACCACTTGTTATTTTGAGCTAGTACCAGAAGACAGTGTAACCTTTTTTAGTTCTCTCCAGTCAAAACAAAACTTTAGACTTTTTTCTTTTTTAAATTTAACAGGGAACAGCAATCAATTGAACAGGGAACTGCAACCAGTAGTCACACAACAAAATAAAATCACACAAACAAAATAAAGTTACTCTCCTCTTTTCTTGGTGTCTGAAAAGGGCAGGGAAAACCATCAGACTCCAGTCACCCATCGAATGGACTCTTCACCCTCCTGCCCTCTGGGAAGCGCTACAGGAGCCTATGGACTAAGACTACCAGGTCCCGAAACAGTTTCTTCCCCACAGCTGTCAGACTCCTAAACTCTGCCTGCTGACATAACACCCCAAACCAGCAGCACCCTACATAAACTCTGTAGAAACAAGAAAGCCCTGCAAATCGATGCAGAGCGTCACGGGATATGCCTGACTGGTCATATATATTACCTCTCATGACACTGACCTCTGACCCTATGAGCTTGTGTATGTGATGAGTTTATTTACCTTTGATAGGGAGTTATGACCTCTGATTTTGTCAAAATCCTTCAACCCATTCAGGAGATATTGCACACAAAAGCCAAATTTTCATATATACGGCCTCACACGACCTTTACCTTTGACCCTATGAGGTTGTGACCTGATCAGTTTATCTACCTTTGATAGGGAGCTATCACCTCTGATTTGGTCAAAATCATTCAACCCGTTCAGGCAATTTTTGATATATATATAAATATATATATATGACCTCACATGACCTTGACCTTTGACCCTATGACCTTGTGTTCCTAATCAGTTCATGTACCCTTCATAGTAATTAAATACACAGGCGAGGGTCCGACTCTCTGGAGGATGCCATGTTGGATTCTATGTTTATTTAGCTGTATTTATGGTTTTGCTGGTGGTTTTTGACTCCTTTGAAAACTGTGCAACAACACTCTTCTTCTTCCTTTTCTCGTGTGTTATTTGGCGGATGGCACTCAACATAAAAAGATGCATTTCTCAAACAATTAATGTATTGGAGCGTGAACCAGAGTCATTAATCTCATATCCTAATTTGAGAGTTACAGCTAGAGTCCAGAGGGTTTTGTTGGCTTTATGAGCATTAGTTAGTAAGGTCCTCACTTGAACAAAAAATACAGCTTGTTTGCAGTGACTTTGGTATTTACTACCCCCTATTGCCAGAAATCTACACACTTTCCCTTTAAGTGCGTTGTCTCTTTAAGACTGGTCCTGGGTGACATTGGAGTTTACAGCGAGGCCGTAGAAATTCTCTGTCTGGATATTTATTGTGGAGATTAATGGACTAAAATGGGTTGCTGCACCGTGACTGTCTTCTCCTTTTTTTGGAGAGTAAAAACTATATTTTGGTTTTTAAATGCTGCCGCTGCACCGTGTTAAGAAATCATATTACTGGTTGGTTCGAAATGGGTTGAAATGTTCACATTTCTTCTTTGCTTTACATGCTGATCACTAAAGCGTGCTTTAATTAATATTGCGTTTTCGTAAAACGTAAGAGCAAACAAGGGGGATTTTAATTGACAAAAATAATAAAATCAGCACATTTCCAAGCCAACTGCGGTTAACATTGGCACGTCGGCTTGAAAAATATCTCCTTTTTGCCGTAAATAACACACATTTCATAGCTGTTGTGGGTTATGTATGTGTTCATCAGTGCTTGAGAACTGTAACTTTGGGGAGCGGGTCGTAATTGTGGGCTTTTAATGCGGTGCTGTCTGTTGCGAGGTGTTGGTAGGGTCTGATCGGAGCTGCAGCCAGAGCGTTCCTCCCGACCAGCGGCTGCTGGGAGCTGGTCCACGGTGAAGCAGCCCACGCAGCCGAACGAGGGCTTCCCGGCTCTACCTAAGAGCTGACCGCAGCGGCCCCGACAACCGCGGGCCAGCGACCCGAGAATTAACATGGGGAGTCCTGCTGCTGCCTGCTGTTGTTTGTTTTCCGTAGTAAATACCTGAATATGCAGAGACTCAACAGGTCATTCAGTTGTATGGTATCATTCAGATGATCAAATGAAATGTTGCAACATTAATATCAGTTTACCTGATCTTGATCAATAATCACATTGATGAATTGGTGCATGAATAACTACAGACCCTGCTTCCTGCAGCAGCTTTTTCTGCTCTAGATTTATGATCTGCTATTTGTATATTTCAACGAATAAGACGGAAATGGCATTAATTATTTAGATTTATTTGTGGATTTTTTTGTCGATGTTAACCCTGTTGTGTCTCAGTTCATGAAGCTGTTTTCAATGTTTCCCGCGATGCGAGCAGCTGATTGTGCAGCAGATGGCCGCGGACATGATCAATTTCGAAGTGCTAGTTCTGGATCAAGAGAAAGCCTGCTGTGCTGTGCCGATGATTTTATTTTGTGAGGATGGATTGAGGAAGGGGGACACACATGCTTAAATATCGACTGTCGGCAATAATCAGATTCATACTCATAAAATACTTGTTTACATGTTTTGTGTGTGTGTGTGTGTGTGTGTGTGTGTGTGTGTGTGTGTGTGTGTAACTCTGCCCACTAATCCGTTACGTATTTTGTTTCTTGTTGACATAAATACAAAAATTATGCAAAAGAAAATAAGTGAAATAATGTACAAAACTAAAGTATATGAACCAGGATCAAACCCGCGACCTTCGCCATTGCAGGCAAACGCGTTAGTCACTAGACCACCAGCACTAGGTGCTAAATCCCTTCGCAAATTCATACCTTCAAAACACCATGAGTGCTGGCAGGCTTTACAGCAACGTATGTAAAATAGAGCCTTTTTTATTATTATAAACTTGTCGCTTTCGTACAAATGTGAAACAATATATCTGACGGAGATTTCTGCGGAGTTTCTGCACTTTCCTGTCAACAGAAACAGACATGCTGTCTGCCGCTGCCTTCCGCCTCCAGGCTTTTTCAGACTAATAACTGAAAACTAAAGACTGCACACGTTAACTGAACAAAGATTACAGCAATACACCACAACTTTCTCGCTACAAATGTCGTCAAAACATATTTATGTGCTCAAACGATCTTAGTTTATCAAATTTTCTCTTAGAACAGCCTGAACAGAGTCCGCCATACTTTCTCTGTTTCTCAGTCCTAAATGGACCAATCACATTGCTGTTCTGCAATTCTTCATTTGCATGTAAAGGCCGGATTTGCTCACTAGCTAACTAGTGAGCAGTACAGCGGTCGAACTAGTTAACATGTTACACAGAATGCCAGCCAAGTGTGTATTTATTCAAATTCCACAAATTTACTAGTTTTAGGGGCATTTTTCTGCAGCTAGTTAACTAGTGACAGTGTTTTGTGTTCACTACTTAACATGTAAGGCTCAGTTTGCCCTCTATAAGCTACTGAGAAAAAATTATAATGCAGATATGCTCACTAGTTAACTAGTGAGTGCTTCCTGTCCCATTACAAGTGAACTAGAAAGGCCAAATATGTCAACTAGTTAACTAGTGAAGGTAAATTTGTCACTAGTTAACTAGTAAAAACACATTTTTACATAACAAGTAAACTAGATTGCTCCAAAAACAGCAACTAGTGTGCGTCTTGTGCGCACTAGTTAACTAGTGAGCATATCTGCACCTCACTAGTTAACTGGTGAGCAAATCCACACCTCACTAGTTAACTAGTGAGCAAATCCGCACCTCACTAGTTAACTAGTGAGCAAATCCGCGCCTCACTAGTTAGCTAGTGAGCAAATCCGCACTTCACTAGTTAACTAGTGAGCAAATCCGCGCCTCACTAGTTAGCTAGTAAGCAAATCCGCACTTCACTAGTTAACTAGTGAGCATATCTGTGCCTCACTAGTTAACTAGTGAGCAAATCCGCACCCTACTAGTTAACTAGTTGGCGTTTTGGGGCCCACTAGTTAACTAGTGAGCATATCTGCACTTTACAAGTTAACTATTGATGCTTTTTTGCACCTTACTAGTTAACTAGTGGGCGCTTTAGGGCGCACTAGTTAACTAGTGAGCAAATCTGCACCTCACTAGTTAACTAGTGAGCAAATCTGCACATCACTAGTTAACTAGTGAGCATATCTGTGCCTCACTAGTTAACTAGTGAGCAAATCCGCACCCTACTAGTTAACTTGTTGACATTTTGGGGCCCACTAGTTAACTAGTGAGCATATCTGCACTTTACAAGTTAACTAGTGATGCTTTTTTGCACCTTACTAGTTAACTAGTGGGCACTTTAGGGCGCACTAGTTAACTAGTGAGCAAATCTGCACCTCACTAGTTAACTAGTGAGCATATCCGCACCTTACTAGTTAACTTGTGGGCGATTTGGGGCCCACTAGTGAACTAGTGACACTTATTTTGCACCTCACTAGTTAACTAGTGGACATTTGTACCCTCCATAGGCGTCATTTTAACCGGGGACGCCGGGGACATGTCCCCGGCAAAATTTGTGATTGGCAGCTGTGTCCCCCCCACTTTCAAAGAAGCCTGCTGATGAGGATTTTTGTTTTACCAGCTCAGATCTTATACCAGGGGTCGGCAACCTGTTCCCATCAAAGAGCCATTATTACCCGTTTCCCACAGTAAAGAAAACACTGGGAGCCACAGCGGCCACAGCGTTGTGGGCGGGGCCTACCCTCAGACAGCAGAGCGCTGCTCACAACATGACAGCAGCCGGTAACGGTCGCTCGCATGGGCGTCGCACCTGTGGGGGATTCAACACCCACACTTTTCCAGCTGTTTTGCTCACCTCCACACCAGTCTGGTTTCTTTACGTCGCATTCACTCTGTTTGCCTCATCTCCTTCTTCACCTCCACTTCTGACAGCCGATGTCGGGTTTCCAAGAGAGCAGGAGAGGGAGGGACGGAAGAGCTCGCCATGAATTCATAATTTTACATCTTGACATTAGCTGTACAAAGTCTGAGTTTGATAAAGTGAAGAAATACAATTTGCAGAGGTTTACAACAGGCGCGGCGCCAGGTTTCCATTTTAGGGTGGGCCACGGTAATTCTGGACGGACCTTAATAAGCAGTGACTTAAGTGAAGCAGGCAGGTCGCGCTAGAAAATTTCGTTTAAAAAGATGTCATAAATGTGTTCCCCCGTCATTTTTATTTCTAAAATATGAAGAAAAAACTCACAATTTAATTTTCATTCATTTGCCATTAATATGTAGTCTACACCTGTGCGTTAAGTGGACCATCTTCCAGTAAAAGCAAAGCATCCAGCCCACCTCTCCAAATGCGTAAAATGTGCATCAGCCGCTAGTTAGGCGCGCCACGTGCACCGTCAGCTACGTCAGCCCAGACAAGAGCAGAGCAACTAGAGAAAGAATAGAGGATAATTGTGTCTGGATGTGGATGGAGATTACATTTTACAGCAGCCTGATCATCATTTAAATACGTAAACCATCACCTGTCTTCTAGTCCACGCTATCAGCATTATTTTAATTGGTTTGTGTGTGTGTGTGTTTTCCACTTCAAACACTGGTCTAACCAACCAGACCAGTGTGTCCAGTAACACATTAATGTTATAATTAAACAGTTTCACTTCATGTAGGCTAGGAACGTTTCACCTGCCGTGGCCCGACCGCTTCTGCTCCACATAAACTTTGTGCGTAATCAAATGTCTCTAGGGGAGCTTTCTGAGCTGAAGAGGCTATTCTGCCTCAGACTGGATGCGTCATGCATCTCCATATTAGAGACGGGAACAAGCGCTGTTCAGCCAAAGTTTCATAATTTCATAAAAAGAACATTTTTCCAGGTGACACATCCCTCAGAGAGACCGGGTTTCCAGAACGCTTCAGTGGGAGGAAATCGTACTGCATGCACCGTGGTTCTGCGCTGCAAATCCCTCTACAGATCTTCAGCCCACTGTCCACCGTGGGCGCGCCGAGCCGCACTGAACACAGTGTCCAGTATAAAGCTCTGATGTTCTGATGGGATTCAAGTTACCTCTGCGATGTGCGTATTAAAATGTCAGCTCATCCATGCGCATCAGTGTGCGTCGGGGTAATTCTTTCAAAACAACCAACATCCTTGAGTTTATCCGTCAATATGTGGCAAGGTGGAGAAATGAGGGCCCGGGCGGGATTCGATCCCCAGACTACCGGGTGAGAGTCATATGCTCTAACCAGTCAGCCAAAGGGACATTCCGTTGGCCAAGTAGCCAGAGCACATTATCTATCGGGACACTGTGACAGGACACTCACACTGCCACACCTGATTATGAAACTTTGGCTGAATAGTGCTTGTTCCTGTCTCCAATGTGGCGACGGATCCAGGAACCTGTCTGAGGAGAAGCCCAGAATCTGACATCCTTCAGCTCAGGAAGCGCCTATGATTACGCACAAGCGTGACGCGTCAACCCGGTCTCACAGTAAGACCGGGTTGGACCTGTTCAGGTTTACGCAGACAATCTTTACATTTAGAATTGGCATACAGATGTAAAATTAATGCAGTAAAATATAAAGCTTTTTATTTAAATATCGATTCATTATTTTACAAGCACAGAGAGCGCATCAGATGGATGGAAGAGCCGCATGCGGCTACAGGGCCGCCGACACCTACTTTATTGTCTCCAGCAATTTTTAAACCCCACTCAAGTGTATGGTTATTGTCCCCAGCAATTCTGAAAACAAACTGACGCCCTTGGTACCCTCTCTAGTGAGCAGTTCCGCCTTCACAAGTTTACATGTAAGTGTCACACTGAAGCCACTACTAGTTCACTAGCTGAGGTTCCTCTGGCCAGCATGTTAACTTGTGTGCCGCATGCAAATGTTTGGGGTGGGATTTTACGAAATTCCGCACTGTGATTGGTTGTCATATTTTATTTTGACACAGGGAGCCAATAGAGAGTCTTAATTTGAGAAATTCTCCGCCTCCTAATTAGAATTCTGCACAACTAGCTAGCTAGTGTGAATGTAGACTTGAACTAGTTTACTAGTATACATTTATGTCCTCACTAGTTAACTAGTTTGGACAATGGATGCATCAACTAGGTAACTAGTGAGCCTGCTGCCATCAACTAGCTAGCCAGTGAGCCATTAATGGTTCACTAGTTAACTAGTGGCACTGACCTACTCCAACTAGTTAACTAGTTAGGAGTTAAGCCTTCACTAGTTAACTAGTGTGCACATTTTGGCCATCAATAGTTAACTAGTGAGACACAAAAAACCTTCAACTAGCTGACTGGTATGCACTTTGGCCTTTACTAGTTAACTAGTGAGCCATTTATGTGTCAACTAGTTAACTAGTGAAGCCAAAATGTGTTCACTAGTTAACTAGTGCACATTTATGTCTACCACAAGTTAACTAGTGTGCACATTTTGGCCATCACTAGTTAACTAGTGAGACACAAAAACCTTCAACTAGCTGACTGGTATGCATTTTGGTCTTTACTAGTTAACTAGTGAGCCATTTATGTGTCAACTAGTTAACTAGTGAAGCCAAAATATGTTCACTAGTTAACTAGTGCGCATTTATGTCTACCACAAGTTAACTAGTGTGCACATTTTGACCCTCACTAGTTAACTAGTGAGACAAATACCTTCAAGTAGCTGACTGCTATGCATTTCTGCTTTTACTAGTTAACTAGTGAGCAGTTTTTGTGTCAACTAGTTAACTACTGAAGCCTAAATGTGTTCACTAGTTAACTAGTGCGCATTTCTGCTGTCACTAGTTAACTAGTGGGCACATTTTCACCCTCGATATTTAACTAGTTGACACAAACATGTCTAACTAGTTAACTAGTGGACAGAAATGGCTTACATGTTCATGACGATTCTGGCTGATATCCTGATATCAGAATAAATGCTCATTTGGCTTGCCATAGCGGTGGGGGTGTTTGCACACGTTCCGCTGCTGTTTCTCACCAGTATCAGCTGATGGAGGGCTCTAGTTTCGTTGCACCGTTCGGACACGGTAGAGTCGGGGAGGGGGGCAAGCCATGACGCTTAGCCTGGCGAGTGGCAAAGCAAAGCCTGATGGGCCGCCAGGCTTATAAAGCGCTGGGGGAAACCCTGAAGTCTGGCCAAGGTTTTTTACTTGTAGGCGTTTTTAACTGTTTTTATCATTTTGTTTTTGTGAGTGCTGTCCTGAACCATGAAAACAGGACAAATTCTTTGAAAACAGGAGTAAAATCTGACAGAATGAAGGTCTCTCAGAATAGTTTTAGCAGCTTCACTAGAGGTTGCTTTTCACACTTACAGCCCACCTTACATTTGTCAAATTAAATGTAACAAACAGCACCTGTTCCGACTTAATTATCTGCAGCTGATTATCAACAGACCTGCTTGTTTGTGACCCCACTGACTAATTTGCTTCAGTCATTACTGAAATTAGCTGGCTTGGCTATGAGTTTAGAAATCAGTTCTTCGTTTGTAGATCATTCCCAGAAATGGTCACTCCCATTTTATTCTGGATTGCAGTCTTACTGTTGGTTAAAGAGTTTTCCTCTGGCTTTGTGCAATTACAGGTAAGTTTTCTAATCAAAGACTGGGTTAAATGACATGATTAAAGACACCCCCCATCACAAATTAAAGCATATAAAGCAAAGATAATTATTTTTTCCCAGATTCCCTGCCTCATTTGTTGAAACCAAACCTTCCACTGGAATGCCTTTTGTTCCAGTTTGGCTTTGATCATTGGGGTTTATTCTTTAAATCAAAGAATGTGAAGGTTGATAGCGAATGTATGCATTACATTATTATTAATGAGGTAACAGTAGAGGCACAAAATGAGATGGTGGCAGAAGTGTGAGAAATTACATTTTCACTTCCAGTGGGGGTGCTGGCAAATTCTGCACTAATTTTTACAACACTACAATTAGCTGAAAATACTTTAAATGTGTATGCCAGTGATTGGGAAATGACATGTTAATTACTTAATAAATTGCAAACACTTGCACAATATTAACTTACAGCACAGCTGCAATTCACTGCCAGTGTCAAAGCAGAATTATCAGGAACACTATTTAATAAAAAAACAAACAAAAGAATGGAACTTAAAAGTACTTTAATAATCCCAGCGGACACTGGGGTTCACGCACACCATTTAGACCACTTAGTTTTGAGTTTTAATTACTCTTTAAGCTCTTCAGTTCTCACGCTCTCAGTGCTCATGAGCTGTCCCAGTCACCATCAGACTCTTGTCTCCTTTCAGTTGTTGAGGGTATGCCCTCATGAGAAATTGCTGCAGTAATTTTCTCCAAAAGACTGTGCTAGATTGCTTTGAAAAGCAGATATTAAACATCAGCGCCAAAAGACACTTCATTTCCCATGATGCTTTGCACACGGAAGCAATGTGAAGACATCACCGCCTAATACCAGAAAAACGTTCTGCGCATGTGCAGGAGCTCATGGAGCTTTCCCGCGACTTAAAAGGCTATAAATCACAAAGACAAAGAAACTCCGTTCTTTTGCCCAGGATAACTGGCCGGTAAGGACACGCTCGTCGTACGCTCCGACTAACTTGAGCACGCGGGAAGTCGAAGTGCTCCAGTAGAGCTCACGGAACCGCTGGAAAACTAAGCTACAAGCTCATCAGGTCTGTTCAACCGCTCGCTGCCTAGCTGCTGAAGGGAAGAACACAGAACCGGGCTGAAAAATCAGCAACTCCGTCAAACTCACGGAGAACGCCGGAAACAGCGGAGAAAGCCATCAAACCGACGGACGACGCCGAAAACTGCGGAGAAACAGGGAGAACCGTCAAATCAAACAGCGGGGGGCGCCTTGCTCTTCTGGTGATCAGAAACTCATCTATTTCTCTCTCTCCTTCTTTCCTTCTCCCGTTTCCTCTATAGTCCAGAATAAGCAATAAAACCGCGCTATTGCTTAAAAGTAGCTTCGTGTTTTCCTCTTTCGTTCCCAAATACGTCCGTCAGGTCATTTTGAAAGAATAAACTGCTTATTGATCATTGTTTAAATATCTGGGTTGTGTCTGTTAGCTGTGGCCAAGTTGACAAACTTATCAGATATTAATTCAGGATTAATCTTTTGTGTTGTTTCATGACCATTTTGAAGTGTTTTGAGTGATTTTAAGGTTAAGTTACTTCTGATTCTAAGTGCTTTGGAAGTTAAAGTGCAAGTTGCCACCCACACTTTAGCCAGACAAAGGGGTCAGCCATCTTGTATTCAAGACTCCATTTTGAATCCATACACACGCACACACACACTACTCCTTTGTGAGAACAAAGGACCCCATTCATACATCCTCCATCACACGCAAACACATCCATCTTCAATTATATCACATGGTTATTATTCATTTATTCCACTGTTTATTCATTTGACAAATTGTTAATTAAATGTTATAAAATTCAGATTTTTGCCTCCAGTAGATTTGTTGTGTCGAAGCGAAGTCTCTGCTCCAAGGATTATACGAACTTCAAGAAAGACTGATAAGGTTTTGGATTCATTTCCCTTTCTAATTAAAGGGATGGTGCCCCGGAGATATCTAAGAATATCTTAATTAATTAATAAATCAGTAAATATTCCCATATTTACAGAATTTATTGAAGAATCCAAAAGTAAGTTAAAACTTACTAATTATTCGCTCCTAATAACCCCAACACAGTCTGCCCCTTCTCCTCCTTGGCTGATGTAGAAATCCCTCATCCCTGTGATTGGGAATGTGTTTCTGTCATGGGTGATTTTGCAGGTTGAGTGCTTTGCAGTCTTGTTTCTGGTTTTATTGTATTTTTTGTACTTCCTGTTTTATTTTGTGCATTCACTTCCTGTCTCATTACAGGCAGCTTCACGACATGAGGCTTCTCACTAATCTGCCTCATGTCTTGCACCTGGGTCCTGGCTTCTCCATTTAAGCGTCTTTGCAACAGTTTCCTTTGCCAGTTTGTCTTCTTCAGTTGAGTACTGTGAACTTGCTCTCAGCAACACTTTGTGAGAGTGTATTTAGTTAGTTTTGGACTTGTTCAGTTGTGCTGTACTGCCAGGAATCCCTTCTGCTTATTAAAACTGTGTGAGCTCTGCATTTGAGTCCTCTTTGTGCTTTGATAGTACAAACTGGCAAATAATGGACTCAGCAAGCTCTGACTCAGTTTTGGGGGCCCTGGGAGCTCAGGGGAAGAGGCTCCTCCAACAGGAACAACAGATGAGCCTACTGCACCAGGAGATGGGGCAACTCAATGCTCGACATGATCAGTTTGCTACCTCTGTCAGTGATCAACTCAGTTACCTGGTGGAGAAGGTGCAGCAGCTCCGGACCTCTTCAACCCAGCCTCCAGAGAAGAACCACATGCCGCAGCCCCAGAGTAACGAGGTGGAGGTGACTCCTGGAACAGTCTCTGCATCTCCTGGCCTATCTGTTCATCTTGCTCATCCTGAGAGGTTTTCTGGGGACTCTGGTGATTGTCAAGCATTTTTGACACAGTGTAGCCTCCACTTTGAACTGCAGCCCTTCTCTTTCCCCACGGAGAGAGCCAAGATTGCTTTTCTCATCTCCCACCTTTCGGGCAGGGCCGAGGCTTGGGGCACGAGCGAGTGGGAGTGCGACGCGGAAATTTGTAAGTCACTTGATCTTTTTACTAAGCGTTTCACTCAAATTTTTCAGCACACCAGGCCTGGGAGGGAGGCTGCCAGAGCTCTATGTCAGCTGCAGCAGAAGAGGAGACGTGTCGCTGATTATGCTATTGAATTTCGTACTTTGGCTGCTGCATGTGACTGGAATCAATCAGCACTTTTGGATGCCTTTTTGAGTGGTCTTTCCAGTGAACTCAAGGATCTGTTAGCCCCTCTGGATCTGCCGGAGGATTTGGACTCTCTCATCGCTCTGGCGATCAAGATTGACAAGAGGCTCACAGACTGACAACGAGAGAGAGGTTTCGACTTCCCTTCTCCTCCGGACCGGTGGAGGCGGGGCGCTGCTAATGGTGGCTCCAGTTGGCGTGCATCAGCCCCTGACTCTTCTCTCAACGTGTCCTCAGCTTCACCAGCTTCATCAGAGGAGCCCATGGTGATTGGCAGAGCCCACCTTCCACCTGAGGAACGTCAACGCCGCTTTCGGGAGGGTCTCTGCCTGTATTGTGGCCAGCCGGGTCACCAAGTCAACGACTGTCCAGTAAACAAGAAGGGACCTCTGAGGAGGTTTTCGTTGGTGAGTTGCACCTCCTTTTCTAATGACATCCAACGTGCAAGCCCCACTGTCCAGCTCTCCACTCCTGAAAAGACAGTTGAGCTGGTGGTGCTCATTGACTCTGGTGCAGATGTTAACTTGATGGATGCTCAATTTGCAAGACAATTGAACTTAGAGTTTTTGCCTCTTGAAAGGCCCCTGCAGGCTGTCGCCTTGAATGGACATCCGTTGTGCTCTGTGTCTAGTCGAACCCCACCTGTTAAAGTGACTTTCGCTGATAACCATTCTGAAATGATTACGTTTTTCATGTCTGATTTTCCCCGACACCCGGTCATTTTGGGTCATCCCTGGCTTGTTCGGCATAACCCTTACCCCCAAATTCCACTACCTCCGCTCCGCTGCGCTCCGCTCCGACACGAACGCCGGAGCAAAATCGGTCCCGTTCTAGTCAATCAGAGCTATTCCACTACTGCGGCCGTGCTCCGGCAGTGCGGCGCCCTCTGTTCCGGCGTCCGGCAAAAATAGAATCGATCCTATTTTTGCCGGACGCCGGAGCACCTCCGCAGTAAATGGACAGAAATCACAACGGCCCAACAGGAAAAGGAGCAAGCACATCTTCCGTTTTTCACAATAAATCGCTCAACAAAAGGCGTTTTTTGTTTCATATGCACAGGTTTAACAACTTTTAACAACTATCAATGGCGGCTGAAGTTTAAATGCACAAAAATAAGCCATAAATACAGTTGCCACTATCAAAGTAGTCACACTTTGTTGATCCAAACACTGCTGATCTCTCAACACAAATGATGGGCAGATTAAACAGTTCATTTCCGATGCTTCTCCCACACAACGGGTGTTTGGATCTAACTTCCGCGTTTATTGCTCGGACTGTATCGCAAGATCTCGAAAATCCCGCGCATGCTTGTTTGCCCCCCTCAGGTCTCCGCACCGGAGCGGAGCCGTTGTAGAGCGGGTACCAGTAAAAATTGAGTTCGGAAGCGAGCGGCTGCGGAAGGCGGGGGCGGACCGGAGCGGAGCGGAGCGGAGGTAGTGGAATTTGGGGGTAACATAGATTGGTCCTCTGGTTCAATTTTATCTTGGAACTGCGATTGTTTACAGTCTACTCCTGGTAGTACCCCTCCTTCCCAGGTTGTAAGGGTTCTACCAGGCTGTGATTCTGATTTCCCTGATCTGTCTCGGGTTCCCTCTTGTTACCATGACCTTAAGGAGGTTTTTAGCAAGTCACAGGCTGCCTCTTTGCCCCCGCATCGTCCGTATGACTGTGCCATTGACTTGTTACCGGGAACCACGCCCCCTAAGGGTCGTCTGTACCCGTTGTCCTTACCTGAAAGGCAGGTCATGAGGGATTACATTGACACAGCGCTCCGGGCAGGCATAATCCGTGAATCTTCGTCCCCTGCTGGGGCAGGTTTTTTCTTTGTGACCAAGAAGGACAACACTTTATGTCCGTGTATCGATTACCGGGGTCTCAATGACATCACTATCAAGAACAGGTACCCCCTCCCTCTGGTCTCTTCGGCTTTTGAACTCTTACAAGGTGCTACAGTTTTTACTAAGTTGGATTTGAGGAATGCTTATCACCTTGTGAGAGTGAGGGAGGGGGATGAATGGAAGACTGCCTTTAATACGCCCAGTGGGCATTATGAGTACCTAGTGATGCCTTTTGGTCTCTCTAATGCTCCCGCGGTTTTTCAGGCTCTGATTAATGATGTACTTCGGGATATGCTCAATGATTTTGTTTTTGTGTACCTAGATGATATCCTGATTTTCTCCCCTGATTTGCAGTCCCATATCCAGCATGTGCGGAGGGTTCTTCATCGCCTTCTCCAACACCAGCTCTATGTGAAGGCGGAGAAGTGTGCCTTCCACGAGTCTTCTGTTCATTTTCTTGGGCTTGTTGTGAGGCAGGGGGAGATCCAGATGGATCCGACAAAGGTGGAGGCAGTCAAGAACTGGCCGGTCCCTACCTCGAGGAGAGAGGTGCAGAGGTTTTTAGGTTTCGCAAACTTTTACCGGCGATTTATTAGGGGTTTCAGTAGCGTTGCCCCCCCTTTGCACGCTCTGACCTCCCCAAAAGTCAGGTTTCAATGGTCCTCTCAGGCAGACAAGACTTTTCTGAGTCTTAAGGACAGTTTCACTTCTGCTCCGATTCTGGTAATGCCTGATGCCCGGTTCCAGTTCATTGTTGAGGTGGATGCCTCCGAGGGGGGAGTGGGGGCTGTTCTCTCTCAGCGCTCCGAGGTGGATCACCGCGTTCATCCCTGTGCATTCCTGTCACGCAAGCTGTCTGCCGCTGAGAGGAACTATGACATTGGGGATCGTGAGCTATTGGCCATTAAAGTGGCCTTGGAGGAGTGGCGCCACTGGCTCGAGGGGTCCAAGCTGCCATTCATCGTGTGGACCGACCACAAAAATTTAGAGTACCTGAGACGGGCCAAGAGGTTGAATCCTCGTCAAGCCAGGTGGGCCTTGTTTTTTACACGTTTTAACTTCACTGTGTCTTATCGACCCGGTTCGAAGAATGTGAAGCCTGATGCTCTGTCCCGCCTGCCTAACACAGTTTCCTCTGTTCCTGAGGTCCCAGCACCAGTCCTCCCATTGTCTTGTGTGGTTGGAGCAGTGACCTGGTCTGTGGAGGAGCAGGTAAAGCAGGCAGCTGCTTCGGTTCAGGCCCCTGATGGTTGTCCTGCAAACCGGCTTTTTGTTCCCCCTACCCAGAGGTCTCAGGTTATTCACTGGGCCCATGCTTCCCGTTTTTCGTGCCATCCGGGGGTCAAGCAGGGGTGGACCTTTAAAGCGCCCGAGCGCCAATGGTGCGAAATTTTCTCGTCGGGCGGTAAATACTTGACGACTTACCGCCCGGGTGGTGCCCAAGCCTTATTTGTCATTTACACACCGGCTTTCACCTGCATCATGGCCCCGCCCTGTAGGAAGCTGCCGTTTTCGTTTTGCGTGCGTGAACCTGCGCGCCTCTAGCCACATACTGCACTTGTACGATTCGTGCATGTACTGCACATTCTAGTTATAGTCACGTGAACTATAAGTTCACTATTAAAGACGAAGTGGAGCCACGCTAGAAACGCACAAGCACGCAGGGAGATGCCGCCGCCACAGGGATGGGATTTCTTGATGAAATCTCCGGCAAAACGCTTTAAAACTGGTGAGGAGAAGCAAGACAGTTCGAAACAGTATGAAGCAGAGAAGCGTGTGCGTAGGTGGAATGATTCTTGGCGGTTTAAAGAAGACAGGAGGCGCAGAGAATGGCCGTGTTCGAGTTCAGCAGCGGATCGCCTGGAAAACAGGCGAGAGAAGACGAAAGTAGCGGGGGGAGTGGCTGAAAGCCGGCGTTTCGCCGGGGACACACCGGCCGCGGAAGCGCCCGAAGCGCCGAGAAGCGAATTGCTCACGAAATCCGGCCGCTGCTCGCCGCTCCTCAGTTCAGATCAGACGCGCCCCATTCGAGGCACGCCTCGGCTCAGCTGTAGTTTTTCTTTTAACTACTTGCCCTCCTCTCTATCTTTTCTCAGCTCTTTTCCTCTACGCGTGTGTGTGTGTGTGTGTGTGTGTGTGTGTGTGTGTGTGTGTGTGTGTGTGTGTGTGTGTGTGTGTGTGTGTGTGTGTGTGTGTGTGTGTGTGTGAGTGAGTGAGTGAGTGAGTGAGTGAGTGAGTGAGTGAGTGAGTGAGTGAGTGAGTGAGTGAGTGAGTGAGAGAGAGAGAGAGAGACTATGGTGTGAACCAGTTGTTTCTGCCAGTTGAATCTCTTGGATTTCCCTGCATGTGTAGCTCGGGGGTGACGATGGCTGAAGATATCGCGTTAGCATTCACACTTGTTCAATTTTCAGTTTTAATTCTGGTGCCTGTTAGCAGCTGAAACACATCCTCAAGTGCTTGTGGATATCATATATTCTAAATGAAAACATGACTGTAATAATAAGTAAAGGTTATCAGCTGTAGCTTCAGTGTGCTCATAGGAAACGTGACAAAAGAAAACAAAACACATTTCTCTTTATGGCCTATATTGCTGTCATCATCAACGTTACATGATTTACAGAATACATGTGAACAACTAACATTTCATGTTCTACCACCGGATGTTTTGATCAAAATATGAACCAATCAGATCTTAGATCAGGCGTTTCCCGTCATCCTCTAGGTTTTGCAGCCGAGGGAGAGCAACTGCAGCGCCTTGCTCTAAAATCTGCGGCCGCCTTGATCTCACGAGGTTATTGTTGCCTACGTATGAATGACGTCAGAGCAAGTCGGCGTCAATTGGGACACAAATCTAACCGGCATGCACTGCTCGCCGATCACTGCTGGTCTAATCTGCGCAGAACTGGCTCATCTCGAACACAGTCAATGGCTCGAGTACAGCAAAGCGGAGTTGGTGATGTACTGCGTTGTATGCCAGAAGTATGCGACGACAAAATCGTGTTTTGTTGACGGAACAAACAAATTCAAACTTGAATACGTTATTATGTTTGTGAATGTGTACAAAATAAAGGTTTATTACATTTAAAACGGTTCAGTTGTTATTTTGACTCGTTTTGGCAGCTGACCAGCGGGGCCGGTAGATTCTTGTCAGGGCCGGTAAATATTCAGAGTTACCGGCCCGGCTGGCCGGTTGGTTTTGAAGTTAATGTCCACCCCTGTCAAGAGAACAATGTTTGTAATTCAGCAACGGTTCTGGTGGCCATCTATGAGACATGATGTTGCTGAGTATGTGGCAGCCTGTCCAGTATGTGCTCGACACAAGACCTCCCACACACGTCCTTCAGGCCTACTTCTCCCTCTCCCCGTTCCCACTTGGCCCTGGTCACACATCTCTCTGGATTTTGTTTCCGGGCTACCTGTTTCTGAAGGTAATACTACTATTCTCACTGTAGTCGACAGGTTTTCTAAGATGGTGCACTTCATTCCCCTTTCTAAGTTACCCACGGCCAAGATGACCGCAGAGGTATTGTTGTCTCAGGTTTTTAGGATCCATGGTTTCCCGGTTGACATTGTTTCGGACCGTGGCCCTCAATTCATTTCCCGTTTTTGGAAGGCCTTTTGTTCCCTGTTGGGGTCTTCTGTCAGTCTCTCTTCAGGTTACCATCCCCAGAGTAACGGGCAGGCTGAGAGGCTAAATCAGGAGCTAGGAACCGGTCTACGCATCCTTGCCGCTGAGTGCCCCTCGACGTGGTGTTAGCACCTAGTGTGGGTGGAGTTTGCCCACAACACCTTGCCAACCGCTTCTACAGGTCTTTCCCCATTTCACTGTGTGTATGGTTATCAACCGCCTCTGTTTCCTGCTCTAGAAGGGGAGGTCAGCGTCCCGTCTGCCCATGCCCTTGTTCGGCGTTGTCGTAGGACCTGGGTTAGGGCGCGTCGCACCCTCCTGAGACAATCTAAGTCCTACAAGTTGGGTGCTGATCATCTCAGGGTCCCTGCTCTGGCTTACAGGGTGGGACAGAGGGTGTGGCTGTCTACTCAGGACCTTGCCCTCCGTACGGACTCTCGTAAGTTGTCCCCGAGATTTATTGGGCCATTTCCTGTGTCAAAGGTCGTTAACCCTGTGGCTGTTAGACTCAAGCTCCCCAGGTCCATGAAGTGCCACCCGACGTTTCATGTTAGCCGGGTTAAGCCGGCCAGGGAGAGTGCGCTGGTTCCTGCCTCCCGGTCCCCTCCTCCCCCCCGGATGGTTGCGTGGGGCCCGGTCTATTCTGTGCGGCGGCTGTTGGCTGTGCGGCGTCGGGGTCGTCTGTTCCTCGTTGACTGGGAGGGTTACGGCCCTGAGGAGAGGTCTTGGGTTCTGGCGAGCGATGTTTTGGATCCCTCCCTGATTCGGGACTTTTATGACCGGCACCCGGATGTTCCGGCCCGTCGGAAGCCGTGCGTGGGGCGGGGGGTGATGTCATGGGTGATTCTGCAGGTTGAGTGCTTTGCAGTCTTGTTTCTGGTTTTATTGTATTTTTGGTACTTCCTGTTTTATTTTGTGCATTCACTTCCTGTCTCATTACAGGCAGCTTCACGACATGAGGCTCCTCACTAATTTGCCTCATGTCTTGCACCTGGGTCCTGGCTTCTCCATTTAAGCGTCTTTGCAACAGTTTCCTTTGCCAGTTTGTCTTCTTCAGTTGAGTACTGTGAACCTGCTCTCAGCAACACTTTGTGAGAGTGTATTTAGTTAGTTTTGGACTTGTTCAGTTGTGCTGTACTGCCAGGAATCCCTTCTGCTGATTAAAACTGTGTGAGCTCTGCATTTGAGTCCTCTTTGTGCTTTGATAGTTTCAGGTGTGCCTGGCCGTGCTCTCCATGTGCACTGCCACACACCGCAAGCATCCGACTCAGGCCGGGAGAACTACCAGCCAGACCAACCCCCACCCCTCTACCCCCCAGGGCAAGTTCAGGACAAACAATCTTCTCTACTCCATCACACATGTCCACCGTCACCAGTCCAGGGTCCTGAAGGGCTGTCCTAATCGGTTTGGCCCCTGGTGCATCTCCATCAGGGGTTGGTTTCGGCGCCCGTGCCCCAACTCGCTGCAATTCCAGCAGAGAAGTGATGCTACTGCATTAGGGCTCATCGGCCCCTGGAGGCTGGCTGGCCACATTGCCGTCTTCTCTGGTCCTTCTGTTACATCAAGCGGTTGGAGCTGGCACGGGAGTTGGACGTTCCTGAGTCATCTTGGGTCTCTGAGCCTCAAGGTACTGCAGTTTGACATCGGCAGAGTTGTGGCATCAGATCCACTTCTGGGTCCCAGTCGTGAGCCTCTCCAACGACTATTCGAAGACCACTGCTTCCAGGATGAGGTGCTCCCCAGCGGTCTGCCCAGCTTGGAGTCACTGGGTAGCAACGACCTGAAACCAATAAGCCAGGGATCTGCAACCTATTCCCATCAAAGAGCCATTTTTACCCGTTTCCCACAGTAAAGAAAACACTGGGAGCCACAGCAGCTGCGGCGTTGTGGGCGGGGCCTACCCTCAGACATCTGAGAGTTGCTTTAACCAATCACAACAGGTGACAGCAGCCAGTACCGGTCGCTCGTGTACGTCAAAGTTATCTTTCATAAGAAGATAATCAATAAAACGATTTATATAAAGTGGATCCAGAAGTTGTAGCCCGTTTCTGCCTACAATATTTTGATATTTTTCACCCTGTTGGTGGTTTTACTGAGCAGGTGTGACTTTTGTCATACGTTTCTTTTTAAAACATGTTTAGACTGTTCAGAATACAAATCCAGGCTCTTTCACGTTTGATTGTTGTAATTAAACTTTGTAGGTGGGGAAGGTCAAAAAAGGATCCGATCATTTAGTTTTTTCCCTCGTTTACAGCGACGGAGATAACGGCGCAGTGTCTGGTGTTAATTAAATTAAATTATATCTCTTTGCAACAATTTTCACAAGAAAACAGAACAGTTAAAAGCAGGGCTTGTGTTGACTGGACAGTTCCCGTATTTGGCCGTTTATTTTGACGGAGAAAGAATAGAAAGAATTACCCCGACGCATGCAGACGAACTGACATTTTATTCGTTATGCACATCACAGATGTAGCTAAATCACTCAAGAAAAGATTCCCATCTGAACATCTGAGCTGGACATTGCTCAGCGCAGCACTGTCGGCGCGTACATAAGGTGCACAGCGAGCTGAAGATGTGGAGAGGGGCTTGGAGCGCGTCGCAGAACCAGAGCGCATGCAGCAAGATTCCTCCGACTGAAGCGAGTGTTTTCCAAACCCGGTCTCTCAGAGAGACTTGTCACTTAGAAAATGTTCCCTGATTATGAAACTTTGGCTGAATAGTGCTTGTTCCTGTCTCCAATGTGGCGACACATCCATGAGCCTGTCTAAGGAGAATCCCAGAATCTCATATCCTCTTCAGCTCAGAATGCGCCTATATGATTACGCACAAGCGTGACCCGTCAAACCGGTCTCACAGTCAGACCGGGTTGGACCTGTTCAGGTTTACGCAGACAATCTTTACATTTAAAATTAGCTTACAGATGTAAAATTTATGCAGTAAAATATAAAGCTTTTTATTTAAATATCCAGTCATTATTTTACAAGCACAGAGAGCCGCATCAGATGGATGGAAGAGCCGCGGGTTGCCGACCCCCGCTCTAAGCAAATGCAGAGGTATGTGCCCCATCCTGGCTGCCCGGAACCGCCGCCGCCAGTCCTGCGGGTTGCACCCCAACTGATATAGGATGGTGTTAGGGGCGGGCTGATGGGGATGACCACAGACTGATTACGAGAGATGTAGATGTAGAGTGCCAGTACTCCCGGTACACTGAGAGATAAAATTTCAAAGTGCCAATACTGCATACCAACCCACATGAAGCACTGGGCTTGTGGGAATTTCAAACAACATACTGTGTTCTCTGCAGCTGATGTTATTGTTGATTTAGGTTGCAACACCCTTCATCCATCACAAGCGGCACTACAACCCCAGCTGCCCTCCACGTCCTGTATTAGTGGTGGAAAATGGAAATGTAAAAATGTATTGTGTAGCGAAAATCCACATTTCATATTCTCAGATTAACTTTCATTGGATTCACATGAAGAAGAACATAACCATTTTCACACAAAGCTTTTCTTTCTCTCACACTTAGCAGCCAAAAGGGGAAACTTGAAACTGGCCTGCAGTTTTTCAGCATTCTGGTTAACTCATACAGTTCTCTCCCAGGGTCGTAAAGTGCACCCATTTGACTAGGTTTTCCTTCTGTGCCAATCGAAGAAGCAGGACGATATCAGAAACTGGTCTGTTTTACATCAACCCATCAAGACTGACCCTTACTCAAGATGGGGGTAGTCATAAAACTTCTCTGAGGTCCTTCTAGAAGCTTCAGACTTGAGTCTTTATAAAACCTTGTATTTCTGTTTATCTACAATCAAAGAAGGTGTTTTAGGTTGTTTACCCTTTAAAAAATTTGAGATGTTCAAAGTAAATGTTTGAATCGTACCTCAAAGGACGATCATTCAGTATATCTTGACTTGGACAATCCTCTACCGTGCACCATCTTGCCACAGGAGTCCCCCAGGGCTCTGTAATAGGACCTCATCTCTTTGCCATATACAACACCTCACTGGGTGAGATCATTCGATCACATGGCTTCTCCTACCACTGCTATGCAGACGACACCCAGCTCTATCTGTCATTTCCATCGGACGACCACACTGTCTCTGCACGAATATCAAACTCTCTCTCTGACATATCAAAATGGATGAAATCCCACCATCTCCAACTCAACCTATCTAAAACTGAACTACTTGTCATCCCAGCAAAACCATCCATACAGCACAATATCTCAATCCAAAATGACTTCCCATCTCTGGCTCCTTCAAAGGCAGTTCGAGATCTGGGTGTTGTGATTGATGAACACCTGACCTTTAAAGATCATGTTGCCTCTGTTGCTCGTTCATGCCGCTTTGCGCTGTATAACATACGAAAGATCGGACCATACCTAAAACAATATGCCCCCAGCTCCTGGTACAAACTACTGTCATATCCCGCCTCGATTACTGCAATGCCCTTCTAACTGGTCTTCCAGCCTGTACTGTGAGACCCCTTCAAATGTTCCAGAATGCAGCGGCATGTCTGGTCTTCAATCAGCCAAAAAGAGCACACGTTATCCCTCTGTTCATTGAGCTCCACTGGCTACCGCTAGCTGCACGCATCAAATTCAAATTGCTAACACTAGCAAACAAAGTCCGAGATGGTACGGCTCCCATTTACCTGAATCCTCTTGCAAAGGCTTGCGTCTCGGCCCGGCCGCTCCGGTCATCACAGGATCGTCAGCTAGCAATGCCTACACCACTCTCAGGACAATGCAGACTCTTCTCATGCATCGTTCCACAAATGTGGAATGACCTACCAAGCACTACAAGAACAGGGGCTTCCTTTTCGACTTTCAAGAAACTCCTGAAGACCCTGCTCTTCAGAGAGCATCTTCTAAACTAGCACCCTTCCTGCACCCGTCCCCCTCTCTACTGTCCACTCCTTGTTCCTTCCTCTCCATGATTCATCATGCTGCCTCACTGCCACCTACGACTGACTGGAAATTGGTTGTTGTTGTAATTGTTGTTGTTAGCCTCAAGGGCAACATGCTGATTATCACTTGTGAGTCGCTTTGGACAAAAGCGTCTGCTAAATACATAAACATAAACTCTTTATAAGTTACTTACCTAAATGCTTGTTTGTGTTCCTCTTTCATGTTAAACATCTGCCATTTTTGTTTCTCCAGTTAAAAGTCATGCTAACGGTAAAACTGTCCAGTTTTAAGACATGAATTTAGTTCTTTTGTGTTTAAAGTAATACTTTTGATGCCTCATCTGGATAAGTTTGTTAAATTGTGATTTGAACCTTTCACTGTGGGAAAGATTGAGTTATTTGAAAGAGCCATAGGGCCATCCAGTGGTTAATGAGTTAATACATGTGGGCGTGACCAAGAAAGGTTATAAAGGCCAGAGTTCAAACCTCGTGATGGCAGATCAAAGAACAAAGATGCCTTAAGCAAATTTCTGCTATGGCTTTTCCATCTCGCATAGCAATGATGTCATGCTCAAAGTTCCCAAGTCATTAGCGCTCCCAAAAAGTACAATAGAACTCAGCGGCAACTCCGTTTGTTTTGTTTTGACCTTTTACGTAAAACCGGAAGTTGGCTTGGTCCGGTCGAGTTTTCACATTAAGAGTTAAAACTAATTTGGAGCAGTTTGTGATCCGGCATAATTTCTGAATCTGGACCGGCGCTCTGAATTCTACGTTTCGGTGCAGCTGAAGGAACCTAAAGTCAAGCCATGGTAGAGGAATGCATCATCCTCCAATCCACAGACGCCGTTGACAACCCGCAAGCCATAATCATTCAATCCCAAGGCTTCCTCAGCCTTTTGGCTACCCTCTGGCGACGAGGAAAACAGGCCTGTGAATCGTTTCCTTTGGCTGACTTTTATGCTAAGCCCGATTAGTGAATTCAGACTCAAAAGTTTTATGGCGTGTTTTATTTCGATCCAAATTAACGTAGCTCTCAAGATTCATCATCCTTTTTCTGCTGTCACCAAATCTCATTTGCCCACACACACACACACACACACACACACACACACACACACACACACACACACACACACACACACACACACACACACACACACACACACACACACCACATAAACTCACATTAGAAATTATTCCCAATTCTACTATAATCTTGTGTGTCACCAAATTTTCACTTTTATTACAGATCAGTTATTTCATATCACTGCCATAAAGCTTTGGGTTTAACCATTTTCTTAATTCCATGCATGAAACTATAAGATATGTTTGATCCATTTTTCAAATGTATTAACTGATGTTTGTAATAAACTCACAAAACGTAAATAACACCTGATCATTTCTAGCGATCTCAAGATTAGTTGGTGCATGCTGGCAAGAATCCATCCTTTAGGTTAATTTGTGGTGTTAAATTTAAATCTGAATATCAATTCAAGTGTTCCAAGTTCACACTAACAAAGACTTGGTTGTGCCCCGATTAATTATTATAAGATTATAAATGACTAAACAAGCTCAATCTACACCACATTTGATAAATATAGATATAAATCTATATTTATCACTACAATTGTATCCAACAATGTGGACCAACAAATGTTCTCCATAATGCCAATGCCTGTGGGTAAACTCTGGCAGTGAGCAGAGTCAGGACGAAACTTTGTTATGTGGTACTGATACTCTGTTTATCTTCAGTGAGTAAAAATCAAATCAACCAGAGCAGGAAAGCCTTCAGACACAGAGGCACTTTCTTTTGCATATCCTTTATGTTTCTGCTTAAACTGCTGCATGAAACATCATGTCTGCTTTCACACTTGTGATATTTTTTAACGGATTGCAAAGGATGAGATTAAAGTGTGACCTAACAGACTTTATGAAAACATGATAGTGGGAGCGAAGAGGGTTACGCCTGCCAACACGGCCTGAAAGGTGTACGCTGAAGCAGAACACTAGACACCTTATCAGTGCTTCTCTTCTGTAAAAGGTGTCTGCTTGGGGAAGGAAGGTGGGAGTTTCAGAAATCTAAATGTTGACATTTTAGCTACATTCATGTACTCAAATGATCACACAAATTTCATGCAGGGGCAATTTTAAAAACTGACTTTGTTACATTTCCTGCAACAATTTTTTTTTTTACAATTTGAAAACGTCACTGAAATTATTTATTTAAATATCAATTTAGGACTGCTCCTAAAATACAGATTTAAATTCTTGAGAATGTTTTTTTGAATGTATTTCTGAAATCAGGTAATGAATCCTGTCTCTTATTTGTCTTGTACGCCTCACACTGAGTCGACCACCTTCTAATTTTACTGAAAAAAGTGAGAATGATTTGATTTGAAACAAAGCCATGACTGAGGCCCTTGTCTTTGTGACTTCAAGTCAGACACTAGGGATTCTTCGATCCGATCACGTGTTTTTGGAAGGATTGGAATTGGGAAAAATACATCAGATTTATTTAACTTTTTAAACCAAGAAACGTGAATTTTTTAATTCATCCTGAGATACAGATTTTCAAATTGAATATAAGTGGCTCAGTTTTAATTCATATATCCCCCATATATATATATATATATATATATATATATATATATATATATATATATATATATTAGGGCTGCACAATATTAGGAAAACCTACGATATTCGATAACAGTGCTTAATATTGCAATATCGATATTACTCACGATAAATGAACAAATACTAAAGTATGCAGTGTTGATGCCGTCTGGCGTGTGACGTCTGCTCTGGGTTCAAAGCAAACAAAAAGTAATGCATGAATTCCATTACAACATAACATTTTTATTGCAAAAGTATGCAGCTGCACCTGCTACTGTATTAGCAGCAAAACAGCAAACTGCATGCATGCAGTTTGTCAGTGACTTTAAAACATCACCTCCACCATAAAACTTTTTCTGATGCTCCAAATACAGAAAAACATCCCTTACCAGGGTTTTTGAATAAATAAAAAAATCTGAAAATAAGTTTAAATGTTAAATAATAGTTAACATCACTTAAATGCAACAGCAAATTCTGTCATTGCTACTGAACATTTTCTCCACTTATGTGGTTATGATATGAGGCTGTTGCTGTAATTGGAAAGTGATCTGTGCTGGGCCAATGTAGGAGAATATTAAGATTTTCTGAGGGAAAGAGAAAAACAATTGTCTACCTTTCAGAAGAGGAACTGGTAAAAAAAACTACATGGAAATATGTGAAAACGTTTGTTTTTAACCCCAAAATGAACAAGTTTACCTAGATCTTAAAAAGCAGCTCAGATGATGAAACTGCAACTATGATTCTGATAACAAGCTAACAAATTGAACTAGCTCCTCTAAGATAACCTGCTAGCAGAGCTTCTGACTGACAGTTTATGTGCAGCAGCAAATCAACTATCCTGATTAACAAGGTTATAAAAGCTCATAAATGAAAAATCACTTTGATGTGTGGGGGAACTTTTCCAGGCCCTCTTTAGCAGGGTGGGACTGGGAGGAGAGTGCTGTAGCCTTTTAGCTGGAAGCTAACCGGAGCCAGAAACCTCAGCACAAAGTGCCAGCATAACGAACAAGGGGAGCCAGCGGCAGCGGAAAGCGGAGCGGTGATAGTGGAATTTTGGGGATACAGTCTGTGCTGGAGCGGGTGAAACAAGCGGCGGCACGGCGGCCCAAAGTAAGCGCAGCCCGGGAAGCTCCGCTCGGCAGCACCGTCTCCGACACTCCGGTGTCGGCGCGTGGAGGAAGTGGTGGTGCCGAAAACAAGAGCGGTTATGTAAGGCTGGCAAACATCTCAACTTTCGGATGGAGACAGCCGAGCAGTGCGGGGCAGCTCATAGGGGGCGGGCGTATTACGTGAACGGACCCATCTGATTGGTCGCATATCAGAAGGGCTACATTTGATTGGTCAAATAATACTTCCGCATAAAAAACAGAGCTGGTTTACAAAAAGTTGATGTATGACACGGATGGAAATGTTTGAACCAAACATTTATCGCCGTTTTGGACGTGCTTTGCGATGGGCTTATCGCACGTCCTGTTATCGCAATGACGATAATTTTTCGATATATTGTGCAGCCCTAATATATATATATATATATATATATATATATATATATATATATATAATATTTGCTTCTTGTATGAGAACAACACAGTAACGTCAAACAATTTACGGCAGGCAAGGACTCAGACACCAAGTGCTGCTGTTAGCAAGCCTGCTAACACAGACCTAACGCTTCTCCTCAGGAGAGCTAAAATGTCTGCAGCTTGGTGGCATTTTTTATGGGACAGCAAAGGCAGAGCTACAGACACTTGTAATGTGTGCCAACTGAGCATTCAACATGCTGGAAATGAGACAGCTCCATGATTCGCTTCCTTCAAACAAGCTACTTTCGCTGTCGGCTTTTACTTCGGGCATCAACAAAGTAAATCACCGGTATCCATTAATCCCCAGTTTACCTCTAACAGTCATAGATCACAGGGAAATCAGACAAAAACGCGCAGCCATCCGACAGATAAAGACGCTAATGAAACAAGTATCAACAGACTGCAAAACATCAGGGTTTCTAGAGGGCCATTCCCATCTGTACCGGGTCGGCCCGGGCCGGGTAGCCCCAGTCAGCCCCAGCCTGGCCCGGTTGATTCCACACCTCCTTGTCTTAAGCCCATGTGGGCTGATTCTACCCACCAATCAGAGGCTTGCTCTAATGGAAGGTGTGAATTTGCTGTCAGCAGTGGGTGTGTTGGCCCTGGTCAGCCTGAAGCAGACCCCCTCGAGAAGAGGGCTGAGAATGAGCCTTGGTTGGCCCGGAAAAATACCAGGCCACCCAGATATGTAAACAACCTACACTACCCGACCCAGGCCAACCCGGTACAGATGGGAGTGGCCCATAGTTCTCCTGCAGCACCAGAGCTGCACACTGGAGCTACAGGTGTTATGCAGGAAAAGGTTACCCTGCCTGCCGAAGCCTCCGCCTGCCTGCTCCATCATGGGAACACGCATTGCTCATAGCTACATATTGAGGGAGTAAACAACTTGAAACAAGCGCAACGCTGCTACTTTTAAGTAAATTCACAATATAAACAATTGTTTAATTGGTGTACTTCCTAAACATGAAAGTGAAACTTTGCTTTGCTAGAAAATTTATCTTTTTTTCTTCATTTTTTAATGCTTTTCTGAAAAGTATCGGATTGGGACTTGGTATTGGCAGATAGTAAAAAAAATTACTTGGAATAGGAACGGGAGCAAAACAACGTTATCGGAACATCCCTATCAGACACTATTCCATCCAGACAATGAATCATTTGATGATCAAAAAGCAAATTCATTTAAAGCTGCAACAGCAAATTTTGAGAAAAAAAAAGCTTATTTATTTTTTTCATGCCTGTTAACAATGTTCTAACATATTCTAGCTATAAATATATTGTGGAGATAAAAAAATAAAGTAAAAAATAACAATAAAGTAGTTTCTCTTGCATTCCTCAGCCAATAACACGGCTCGGCCTGAAACCATAGGACCATCTGGTTCTCAGTCTCGTCGAACAGCTGCACTTTCCTGGGTCATCAATTCATTATGCACTCATATATCTTGCATCACAACACCACTGGTGTGAGAGGTTCTCTGCTCGATAGTATCTGAAAAGGAGAAACAGCCGGCTGCTACCATTTCAACTTTAGCAAAAACTACCAGAATCCCAAAAAGATAAACACCATTTGAAGTCATGAACAACAAAAGACTTTTGGACCTAGAAAACAACGACCGGTGTTTAGCACTATCTCGTGTCCTATGGCAGTGCAGGTGTCCAGTTTCAGCAGAAGCGTCTCAGGGAAGAAAGCAGAGGGGTGAGAGTTCTGCAGTCAAAACCTAGCTTGTCCTGTAGATTCGCTATAACAGCTTTAAAGAACATTTCTGCAGAAACAACTTCATATCTAAACATTAACATCAGTGATAAGATTATTGCAGCGTGACCCAAAGACCTGTAAGCTTGGAAAATCTGACGCTGAGAAAGAAAAGATACCAGCTACAAATGATGCCCAAAAATAAAGACAAGAGCAGTACAATGTTGATCATTCCGGATCCACTGATTGATTTAAAACGTTTGAACACAATCATTTCCTAGATGAGAGACGATTCCTAGATGAGAGACGATTTCTTCACTGTTTCCCTACTCCTTGCCATGACACCGCTAGCTTCTACAGTGAATATGTTTGGTGATGTACAGGAACTGGTGGAAAACGGCATGTTAGCGGAACTTCAAAATAAAGCAATTTTCAAAATAAAAGTTTGTTTGATAAATATTTATTCTATTGGTTTTTGCATTTAAGATCAATGATCAATTTATCAATGCAGCTCAATCTATTGCTACGACCCCAGACATGAATGAATTCCTGCCTACCTGTGCTGAGAAGTAGGAGGACCTTCATGGACAGGAACTCATCGTACGTCAGCTGCAGTCGAACAAACTCCTGGCTGACTTGCCTCATGCCCAGACACAAGTCATACATGGCAGACTGCCGCATGCGATCCCTGCAAAGATAACAAAGATTTTTTAAAAGCTAAACAATTTCCACTTAAAGCTCTCATTCACATGTTTTTTTTTTCTCTATACATTTGCTGTGGTTGGCTAACAGTAGTGCAACTCTTCCACTGCCTCCGTTCGTTCTGCAACGTTGACGTTTCATCTCCACTAATAACATAAGCCTGAAGAAGTTCTGCAATGGTGGGGAGTTGCTAATGCTAACGGTTAGCTTCCAGTAGCCGAGGTGTGCTCTGCTCTCTCCAGGATGCAACATCAACAACAGCTTTCCTTGTCACGAGCCAAGATGGATCCATGAATGTTAATTTTAAGTGTGATGTAGACCTGTGGTGCCTTTTCCCCATTTCCCAAGACTCCGAGACCATTTTCACAATCAGCCTTGTCAAGTAAACAAGTAAAAAAAAGTTTCTCATTGAACTTGGTCTGTAAACCTCCCACTGTCTTTATGGGTAACCCCGCAAGGAAAGTTGACCATTGAGCAGGGTTGATGGTTTATCCCTTGAGGTCCACATGGCAGGGGTGAGGTGGTGCTCACTCCTCACCCCTGCCACGTGGACCCAAGGGATAAACCATCAACCCTACTCAATGGTCAACTTTCCTCTCTGGGTCACACCCATCAGGACAGTGGGAGGGTTAATACACCTTTTCCCTTGGATATAATACTGTAAATGTTTTCCTCAGCATCTGCAGTTATGATTTGCAGGCCAGAATTCCTTCTTACATGTTACCACATTGGTTAAGTCCAGTGAAACTGTATTTTCCCCTCAGGTTGCAGAGAAACAAACAAACAAGCAAACACACACACACACACACACACACACACACACACACACACACACACACACACACACACACACACACACACACACACTCGTAGCTCAGATGCACCTCTGTTTCGAAGCTGTGACGGGTTATAGAAGGTCTCGTATCTAACATCAGTCGCCATAGAAACTCATGTAAGAAGAGACATGCAATTCAAGATTTCTGTTACAGAAATGATCTGAACACACTTTAACATATCAACTTGTGTTTATGTTTAATCTTGGTTATATTACAGAGTTCACAGAAACAGGAAAGAAGCCGTGGAGGGGAAAAAAACGTGAGCCAATGAGAGATGGGCTCTGCAGATGCCAAAGATTTTCTGGTATTGGATGCTGCTTCTCTCTGCTATAAATCGCCATGACATCAGGACAAAGGTAATTAAATGCAAACAGTGTCCCTTGACATGAAAGCGGGTGGAGTTTTAGCAACGACAGACAGAAAAGACACCGTTATTTTGGTTTGGAGAAGGTTAAAAGGGAAGAGCATGATCATGTAGGAATACTTTTTTTTTTTTAGAGAGGCTCAAAATCAGCTGGTTGGAAACAAGTTTCAGTTAAAGCATCTACATAGCTGAACACTTCTCAGCAGCACTGTGCAGCTGTCAGCTTCACAGAATAACTAGAAGTGGACAGATTTCCCCGCTGAGCAGCGAAACTTTTAGTTTAGAAAGTCCACCCCCCCAATTTCTCTTCCTCTTCCTGAAATCAATTTTGCTGAATCACTGCCCAAAATGAGCTGCTGCTTTTGGGAAGGGTTGGGGGAAAAAAAAGCTGCAATCTTTGTCTTTCAGTCTCTCTTTACTATTTCTTTCTCTATCTCTGTGAGCCTGTCTTCCTCTCACTGGTTCTGTCTCTGTCCTGAACTCTTTCTGTCTTTGTTGCAAAGATAAAAAATTCACAGTGGAGCAAAAAACGTAAAAGACAAACTAAAAGTTGAGCCAAAACAACAAGCTTTGAGAGAAGAGTGTGTAAACAAATCACAATCCAGAGTGTTTGACTGACAGCTGGTTTAGAACAGGGAAGCAATAAATTATGCAATTATTCTGTAGTTTTGCACGTCAGATTTGGAAAAGGAAACTTTTAACAGATTATAGTAAAGACTTCATACATGTTCAAATAAAACACATTTTACCGAAAAGGTTTTCAAGTCATCCTAAATGCGCACACAAAAAATATCTTTTAATAATGTGTTGAAATTCCTGTCACATATTTTCCTTCATCTGGCTGAACAGCAACAACGACTTTGTTCTATGTACTTTCTAATTTGTGGACAAGTATTTTTACTACCTATAAAACAATAAATAATGTTGACAACTGAATAAAATTGGGTTATAGGAAACATTTATGACAAGTAAATAGAGATCAGCTCAGTGTGTGTGTGTGTGTGTGTGTGTGTGTGTGTGTACTTGTCTTTATATGTTCAAGTGGACACTTTTTGACTTTAACCTACATGTGGACATTTCCAAATTACGGGGACATTTTGCTGGTCCACACAAGTTGAAGAACCCTGTTAGTTGGTTTTAGAGGTATGGTGTTAATTAACCTTTAGTTTAGGGTTAAGGTTAGGGTATGGGTAAGGCAAAGTGGAGTCACTAAAATGAATGGAAGTCAATGGAAGCCCACACAAACATATACATACCAGTGTGTGTGTGTGTGTGTGTGTGTGTGTGTGTGTGTGTGTGTGTGTGTGTGTGTGTGTGTGTGTGTTTGTGTGATTACTTTTCCTAAATCTACTTTCTTTTACCAAATTATTAAGTTTGTACACTTGTTTGAACTTTTCAGTACACATGCATTAAAACCATTAGAATGGAGCATAACACATTTAAAATTGAATATAGGTGCAAAAATACAATATCCATCCATTTTCCCTTCAATTATTGTGGAGGAGCAGCGAATCTACTCCGAACACCTACCAGATGACCAAGCTTCTCAACCTATATCAAGGGGAGAGTCCAGCCACCCTGCGGAGAAACAAATTTTTGCCGATTGTATCCGCAATCTTTTTCTTTTGGTCACTACTTAAAGCTCGTGACCATAGATAAGGGTAGGAATGTAGATCCAACGGTGTAATGGATAAATTTGGTTTGATTAGGAGCTTTGCCTTCCAACTCCGCTCTCTCTTCACCACCACAGATCAGTACAACGCCCTGAGATACTTAAACTCCTCCACTTGGGGCAGGACCTCATCCCTGACCCAGAGAAGGCATTCTACCCTTTTCTGACTCAAGACCATGGTCTCAGATTTAGAGGAGCTGATTCTCACCTCAGCTACTTCACACTCGGCTGCAAAACACTCCAGCAAAAGCTGGAGATCATGTTCCATTCATTGTTCTATTTCACTGGAAAGGTGTCACCCAAATCCTTCTGGTATCACAGTATACAAAAGACTGAACTGAGAGCATTTTCAGTGTAGTGCATTGGTGTTTGGTTCTAAAGGTGAGTGTGGAAGCAAATTCTAAATGTCTGAAACCACCTCTCATTCGGGATAAACCAATAATTATTTTGCAGTATTTTTACTGTCTGTGTGTGGTTTCATAAGAGAAATAAGTCTTCAATTACTCGACTTTCCTAAAACTGAAATCACTACACCTACAACAGCAACGGATTAACATTTGGAGCCAATTTAATTCAAGATGGTGGCCACAGCCAACTAGAAAACAAAAATGGCTTTCATGGAGCTACATTTTGATGCCATGATGGCTCAGAGTCCCTCACAACAAATATGTCAAATACTACACATAGCACCATATGTTTGCTTGTCTAAGAGAATATCTCATGTAACACCAAATGCATTCAGAGAGTAATCAGTGGATCTACATTAACAACTGATCGAACTCCAGCAAAAACAAAAATGTCCATAACGTGTGTTGTTTTCCAACATACAATCATAGCTGATTGACGAGTCAGTCACATTTTTCCTGTGCTAACAAATTAAAGACCAAGTTATGGTCTTCAATTTGGCGAGCTAAAATCACTGTCCTTTCTAATCTGAGCGTTCCCCCATCTATTTTCTATCACCGGCTAATGCAGGAAACGGGGTAGAAGACTATTTTCACGTTCAGCCCGCATGTGAAACAGAGTAATCGATCAAATTTTCAAAAAGTAAAAAACTGACTGAACTTAGCCTTTAAGCTAGATCTTGCATTGTTGAATGCAATCAAATAGCTACAACTCCCAACAAATCCTCAACATAAGATGCTCTTAAATTCTAGCATAAAATGCATCAGCCAATATGCATAAATAGAAAATTCTGATGTTGTGTCGTTGGGCAAGACACTTAACCCACCTTGCCTGCTGGTGGTGGTCGGAGGGGCCGGTGGCGCATGTGCTCGGCAGCCTCGCCTCTGTCAGCGCGCCCCAGAGCAGCTGTCGCTACATCGTAGCTCATCAACATCAGTGTGTGAATGTGTGTGTGAATGGATGAATGATACACTGTAGTGTAAAGTGCTTTGGAGTCCTTACTCTGAGAGGCGCTATACAAGTGCGGATCATTTATCATTTAAATGTAACACTAGACCTTTAATTTGAACACAAGGAAATATGAAGTTTCTACAAAGCAGAGCAGCCCTGAATCAAATACCTTTATTGGTAACGAATTAGACAGACTTTCCTTTTGCCTTTAATGTGAAACGGCCTTCTGGTTTAGCAGCACTTATGTTTAATCAGTGACAGATTTTAGTCTAATAAATGAGCGGATAGTCAATTTATTAGATTGCCCTGTGTCCCTGGGCCAATGAGCATTTAGTTACTATGGAGACAAGTGAAAAAAAAAGTCCTTTCACCTGCAGACTAAGTGGACTTAGCATAATTATGAGTCCAGTTTGGCCTCGTATTTGACTTTTTAATGACCTGAAAAGCCGACATGCCCATGCACATTGACAGCAACCGTCTTAATCCACAAATTCACAAAAGGCTCTGTCAGAGGCTTGGCTTTACATTGTAACAGGAATATAACCAAACGTTCACCACAAACTACCTGTAACTGCATTTTAAATTTCAATATTTACTACCAACAGCTGCTCACTGTTGAGGACTATGTTAGGAAAAAGTGCTGTAAAGAACTACCTTTTTATTTGGGGAAAAATTGACCCTCTGAGACTGACTTATACAAGCTAGTAGTCAGAACTTTAAGCCCCGCCCCCGACAAATGCTGTTCTTCTACAGCAGGTAGTCTACAGAGGTTACTATTCTGCTCTTTGATCAATTCTATGAAAATAAATTCCTCCACAGCTGCGTACTGCTGCTCTGACCATTTTAAACATCCACATACAGTAGATTTCCTTTTCTTCTTGTTCGCCTCATCCATCGACATAAATATTGGACAATGGGTTTCCATAGACTCCAATAACACGTTTTTGAAGAAAAATGGGAGGTGGCCACCACCGCCATTTTGACCGTGTCACAGGTTCTGTCAAGCCCAGACAATTCCACAAAAGGGAAGAGAGGTGGAGCTGAGGGTGGGACTGTAAGGCTGGGATCAACTGACGACACCCGGTCGAACTAGCTACAAGCTAACCTGAAGCTAACCCAAAGCTAACGCGGAGGTGGGAGCTAAGCTAACGGAGGTAGCAACCTAGCTACAACCGGAGTTAACTGTGCACATCACCAGAGCTTCTGAGTCAGAGATACGCCGGGCTGACCGTTGGGTAAAACCGGGTGGAACACAGAGGTCTCCGAGACCTCCACAAGCTGGCAGCCGCACAGCAGACAAGCGCCGCTGCGATCTGAGATGCGCAGAGCTGCCGCTGGGGAGAACCGGGTGGAAAGGTTTCCATCCCAGAGCTCCACAAGCCAGCAGCCCGCACAACAGACAGAAGCCACGATCAGACAGAGATGCGGCGAGCTGCGGGGAGGGGAGAACCGGGTGGAAAACATCGGTCTCTTGAGAGCTCCACAAGCCGATAGTCAGAACCCAGCTCCACCAACATGTTATATTTCAACCCATTTTCTAAAGTGCAGCATTATGTTAAATGCACTGGGGTTTACCCTATTAAATTTAAATGTCATGGTTAAACAGTACATGTTAAAATCTAAGCTCAGCTAGTGCAAGAGCGGCAGTGACCTAAAATACATAAATATAATTTTACTTACCGAAAAAAATGAAGTGGAAACTCCTTGGACGCTCTATTAGTGCAATTAATGCCACAGCAAGTCATTTTGTCCAACAATTGCACAAAAAATATCCAAAAAAAGAATGCACAAACGCTACAACTAATGGTCTAAGTTGAGAGACTGAAAATGACCGAACAGTTTTCAGACGAGGCCGAGGCTCAGACTGAGGCCTTTCCACGGAGCTAGCTCTGTGGTCACGTGGGTCTGATGCTCATTAATTATACAGAATTTTAGGCTTTTAATACACTTAAACAGAAGAATGGGAAACAAATTCACCCCCCTCAGAGTTGTCATGAGTGTAAACTAGATCATTTAACAAAAAACATGTTTTGGAACCAGGCTGTAAACATATTTATTTCTGCTGTGAAATTGGTATTTTTAACATGGGAGTCAATGAGGATTTGCTTGCTTCTGACACCAGCCCCCAGTGGATGAGGGTGGAACTGCAATTTATTTCATTTCTGCGTTTGCTTAAATTTTTCACCCGCATTGTGAGGGCTTGGCCTCATCGTACAAATTGACACAAGTGGGAGGTTACTACTGAAGGCAGGCTTATGTCTACAATTATTGGCATCAAAAAGTAGAAATTTACAGTATTTCCCTAGAGTGGCTGTTTTTCCGAAATGTTATTTAATTTAATTGTTATTTTAATCAACGTAGCTTCCTTTGACCTAACTGGTTGCTGTATAAAGGTGCTCTGACATTAATGTTAATATATACAACAGATGAGCTTTAAGGTGTGCTTCATTGAAAAAAAAAGTTTTTTAATGATTATTTCTGATTATAATGGTCACTGAGTTTTTCATGCAGGCTGAACAAGAAAAAAATCTCCTATGCCTATCTCCTGCATTAGCTTCTGAAAGAAAATAGATGATGAAACTCTAGGGTTAGAAAAACCTGACAGATCTACGTCACACTATGACTAAACATTCGTGGATTCATCTTGACTCACGGCAGGGAAGGCTGTTGTTGGTCTAGTGTCCAGGAAACAGCAGAGACCGGCTTGGCTAGTAGAAGCTAACTATTAGCATTAGCAACTCCACCACAGAACTCCTTCAGGCTTGTGTTATTTGTGGAGATAAAACATCAACGTTGCAAAGCAAACTGTCAGTGGTTGAGTAGAGTTTCTGTTAGCCAATCAGAAGTGAGATGTCCAGATATCAGGAAATAAGAGACTAAATCCTGCCATCTGAAGATCTTCTCTGATGTGGCAATCTTCTTGATCCTGAAACAGGCACACCAGGGCTTTTTGTACCCAGAATACGACTTACAAGGTGTTAACAGACCACTGCAAATGTATTCATTAAACGAGTGTTCCACACCTTTAAAATAATCACAGAGGCAACTAAACAGCTGTTTGAAAGCATACTATAAAGCTGATAAAACATTTTAATTGTCTTGTCTTAGAAAACAACAAACTATAGGACAAAGTTTAGAGCCCAACTATGTAAATCGAATGACTCGACAGCTTTAGCTAAGAAAAAATCAGGCTTTAAAATCTTTCTTATTTAAATGAATAATTTATATAAAAGGGCAAAAATGAGACAAATGTTTAAGTGTGTGTGTTAAGTTATGTTTAGGTATACGGGTATGAAGGTAATTCAGCCAAGCCGAGTTTAGTAGAATGAAGAAGCTGGACATCATACCTGTTGTGTGTGTGAGAGGTTTTATTACACAGTGCCCTTTTAAATTAGGTTTTATTCTGTTCAATGCATTTGATTTATTAAGTTTTCATCTGTTTTTATTACTTGATCAAATCTGTACTTTTCCCTTTTTATGGACTTTTTAGTATTCAGAACTTTGGGTTACCTTTAACAGTAGAATGATGGTGTTTTATACATAAATTAAAAATTAGATGAAATTACCTGAATTCCCAGAATACTAGTGATCAGCAAAGCAACTAATCCTGATCCTAGGTGAAAGTGCGTGACGATGCTCCTCGATAGACGGTCCTGCAGCCCCTCCCTTTCCCCGTCTCCCATAAGGCCAGAACTAAGATGGTGCAGAAAATGAGTGAGTGAATCTACATAGTCGAACAGGACATATATATATATATATATATATATATATATATATATATATAAGTCGTTTTGGCTCATCCAGTAGAAACCCCTGAAGTTCATCAGAAAACAAGGTCACGCCAGCCTCAGCGCTGCCAGCTCTAATGTCCTTAATGTCTAATTCACTTTAAGTGAATCGGTAAGTGGCTCCAGTGCCCAGTGGACAGTGGATCGCCTCGAGGAATCCTGCATCCCAGAGAGATGAATCTGTTCCCAAAACTCTAAACCTGCTTCTCTGTATTTGCACCATTGAAGCTAGGACATCATTGTCCATTTCAGGGCCACAGCGCTTAGTTATAACATTTGATTCAGCAACAACAGTCCAAATGTGGTATGTTGGTGGGGTGTGAAAAATCTGGATAAATGAAGGAGTGAACCTACTCGTTAAAGATGAGATCAGGAGCGAAGTAGAGCATCTGTCCGTTGGTGTGTTTGTAGGAGCGCCAGCTGAGGCAGAAGGTGGACAGACACATCCACGAGTACTGGATCAGCGTGATTTGGTCCTCAATGGGCAGGCCCCGAAAACCTAGCACACAGGGGTGAGGGTGATGAGAGAAAAGCATCATTAAAGTGACAATGTGTAGTGTGTACCATTAATCTCTGGAAATATCCATCGAAATGTTGTAGATTAATTAAAAGATGCCCAGTTGATGAAAAATACTGGCAGTTTCATAACGTATAACCATAGAACACTGTTCTAAAATACATGGGAGTGGGTCTAAGTCTCTGGGCGACACCATATTGGATGCCATATTTCCTTCTACGGAAGCCCATGAGAACAAAATGCATTTACTGGTTTGTAACAAATGGTTACAAAACTTTCACCATTAATAAACGTACTTTTAAACATTTACCTCTTCACTCTTTGTCGGTGATGAAAGGGAGTCTGATGATCTTTTTATTTTGGTGGAGGTTGTACTCCCAGGGATTTTGACCCTAATGGCCATCCATTGGTGAGGTCTTATTTGAACACAAAATAAATTTTAGCTTGCAGTCATTTGGGTATGTACTGCCCCCCATCGCCAGGGAAACTACACACTGTCACTTTAAATACTCAGAGATGTTACAAAATATGTTTTATTATCTCACTGTTTTACCTAAATCAGTAGTACTGTGAAATACTTCTATAATTATTTATTTTGACATGATAATCACTGACAAGCATTCACCCCCTTTTTTAATGCAAATCCCCACTAAGGCCTCTGGTTATTGGCATGTTGCTCTCAAAATATAGTCAGATAGGAAACTTGCCAAACTCTCAATCAAACTCTGGCAAGAACCTCCTCCTCCTTCTCCTCCTCCTCAATGGCAAAAAAAAAAAAAATAAAAAACACCTAGGCCTTCTGAGGACACACAAGTGACTTATCTCATGGCTTTAGGGACTATTTCTGTCAGCACGTATGACAATCTGCCAAAAACACACATTTGCTAAAAAATCTATGGTGAATTTCTCTTTCATACATATTTCTAGGCATTTTCTAGCTATTTTAAGGAAACTTCATGAACGTTTAAATAAAGGGAGTTTGTGATAATCAGCTAGTTGTCCCTCCTGTCTGGTGTGTTTTAGCTTAGCCACATCCAAACCCAAAAGGAAAGCAGGCCATGACGTTTCTGAAAGTCCAAGGTACTCTTTTTGACCCGTTTGTCTGGCTTCTATTTATACGTCCGGATAAAGCAAGCAGACACCGTGGAGGTATCGAATATTTGCTATACTGCAAAAGAGCTGCCTTTGAGGCACCTTTTTGTGCGTCTCCATCCTCCTGGTATTTTAGGGGAAACTTGTTTATTTTTTTGTTGTTTGTTTTTTTCTCCCCACAAACAGAAATTCCTCCTCTGATGTTCTTCATCCATAAAAATTAATTAGATCTTCTGTCAAACATGAAATCCAACAATGGAAATGAGTTCCTAATCTTGATTCTATTTCACGCTAAAATAGGATTCACTTGTAATCTCGTGGGAGCTTTGATGAATAATTTCCTGACCTAATATTCAAAATTAAAACTGTGCGCTCTGACAAAACTAGCAGTTGTGTTGATTTAATTGATAAATTGTAAAAATAAATGAAACTTATGCTTATTAACCCCCCCCCCCCCCCCCCCCCAGCAAGTAACCCCCCAGACTCACAATAAAACATGCTTATTATAGCGTTAATAAATACTGATGATTAAACTTGAGGAGGATAAACATAACTGTATGTGCTGTTTAATCTGGGGACACTTCTGTTCTCCAAACCTGCAGTAAGAAAAGGCCTTTCGGTATCACCTTGCAGCTCTACTGGTCACTAACCTGGAAGTACTTTGGCCCACTTCACCATGCATACCATCTGCTTCCCAGCCAGGCGGTTGAGGCTAGACAGCAGGTGGTCGGTCGTGTCGGCCTGCGTGTTGTCGTAGCCGGAGTACACGTCCTCAGGCTCAATCAGCTCCAACACACTGCTGATGGAGGGGGGCAGGAAAGGCGTAACTACCCCCGGCCCGTGGGGCACTAAGGCGTTGGTGGGGCTGGGGTTCAGCTCCTTTTCTGAGGACAGGTAGCTGCTTCCAACGCCGCCCGCGGCTATCTGACCCTCCTTAGAGCTCTGCAGGTCCTCGCTGACTCCCTTCAGCTTCAGCTTCTTAGATTTCCGTGCTTTTGGGGGGAAAACACAACAACCCAATTAAAAGGGAACTAAAGAGAAATATTATTATTATTATGATAAATGGCCTGTACTTGCATAGCACCTTGTTAGGGTTCTGCAACCCCCTAAGTCACTTCACAACACATCCACCCATTCACATACACATGCTGGTGGAGATGAGCTACGCTGTAGCCACAGCAGCTCTGTGGCACACTGCCGAACACAGTAGCCACCTTTCCCTCCAACCACCACCAGCAGGCAAGGCGGGTTAAGTGTCTTGCCCAAGGACACAACAGCAGCATTCTCTTGTCGGAGCTGGGATCGAACCTGCAACCTTCCAATTACTGGACAGCCCGCTCTACCTCCTGAGCTACTGCTATAATAACAGATCATGAGCTGCGTTTTAGGGGTAAATTTGTGTAAAATAGGTGGAAACATTTAGCTCTGCTGTTAAATGCTTGATCCTACACAGAAGAGAAAACTTGTCTGATTGTTTACTGCACCCACAAACAAACACACATGAATTCACTTTCATGTCATGATGCAACTAGCCTCCTTACACGTTCTCCTCAAATTTGAAATTCTAGAAAGACGTCAGCAATAGAATCATGCAGTGAGCGTGAAATAAAGAAAGTGTGTACCTTTGCTAAACCTTATCTACTGTCATACCACATATTCATGCTTACATGCTTGCTTTTAGTGACCTGTTGATTTTCATCACCATCTTCTCCTCATGCTGCTGCTTTTACCAATTCTGACTTTCCCAGGATCCTGTATAACCTTTACGTCTTCCTTTTCTTTATTCCTTCTCATTTGTTTATTATTTAAACATTTCCATTTCCCCTCATTTTTATTAAAAATATTTTTGAATAATATATATATATATATATATATATATATATATATATATATATATATATATATATATATATATATATATATATATATATATATATATATATATATATACACTGCTCACAAAAATTAAAGGAACACTTTAAAGAAACACGTTAGATACATCAGATCTCAATATGAAGTTGGATATCTATACAAGTAACGACAGGAACAAAAGGATGCCAAGTCTTTTAATGGAAATAAGAGTCATCAGCCTACAGAGGGCTCAATTGTGTAGACACCCTAAAATCGGAGTGAAATGAAGATGTGGCAGGCTAGTTCGTTTTTTCAAAAACTGAATTTCTGCAACTCAAATTGCTTTTCAGTATCTTGTGTGGCCCCTACGAGCTCGTGTGCATGCTTGACAACGTCGGGCATGCTCCTAATGAGACAACGGATGCTGTGTCTTGTGGCATTTCCTCCCAGATCTGTGTGGGGGCATCCCTGAGCTCTTGTACAGTCTGAGGAGCAACCTGGCACCGCCTAATGGACTGAAACATAATGTCCCACAGATGTTCTATTGGGTTTAAGTCGGGGGATCGTGAAGGCCATTCAACTGTTTCAATTCCTTCATCCTCCAGGTACTGCCTGCATACTCTTGCCACATGAGGCCGGGCATTGTCGTGCATTAGGAGAAAACCAGGACCTACTGCATCAGCGTAGGGTCTGACAACGGGTTCAACGACTTCACCCTGATACCTAATGGCAGTCAGAGCACCATTTTCTAGGCAGTAGAGGTCTGTGCGTCCCTCCATGGATATGCCTCCCCAGACCATCACTGACCCACCACTAAACCTGTCATGTTGAACGACGTTGCAGGCAGCATAACGTTCTCCTTGTCTTCTCCAGACTCTTTCACATCTATCACAGGTGCTCAGGGTGAACCTGCTCGCGTCTGTAAAAAGGACAGGGCGCCAGTGGCGGACTTGCCAATCCTGGTGTTTTTGAGCAAATGCCAGTCGAGCTCTACGGTGCTGGGCAGTGAGCACAGGGCCCACTACAGGACGTCGGGCCCTCAGGCCATCTTCATGAAGTCTGTTCCTGATTGTTGGGTAGAGACATTCACACCAGTGGCCCTCTGGTGGTCATTCTGTAGGGCACGAGCAGAGCTCAACCTGTTCCGCCTTGCACAAGGAGCATGAATCGGTCCTGCTGATGGGTTGGGGACCTTCTACGACCCTGTCCAGCTCTCCGAGAATAACCGCCAGTCTCCTGAAATCTCCTCCATGTTCTGGAGATTTTGCTGGGAGACCCATTAAACCTTCGTGCTGCAGCACGTCTGGATGTGCCATGCTGGAGAAGTTGGACAACCTGTGCAACTTCTGTAGGGTTAAGGAATCGCCTCATACTGCCAGTAGAGATAATTATTCAAACCACAACTAGCACGAGTGGAAAACCAGCCAAAAAAGATCAAGAGGGAGAAACTTGAAATGACCTCTACATGATAAACCAGTCCTGTTTTGAGGGTTTTGTAAATGTTGCCACTTTAGTGCACCTGTCATTAAGTCCATGAATACCAATACAGCTGAAAGTGATTAGCAATGCCCTCAGCTTCCTAATCAACCAGGAAATTATCAGACAGGTTTAAGTGATTTCATGCCAGGCCCAATAAAAAAAAGTGTTCCTTTAATTCTTGTGAGCAGTGTATATTAGGGATGTCCCGATCCGATCACGATTGCAAATCGGCCCCGACCATGTGGTTTCAGACTGATCAGGACTCGGGCTTTACTTCCCGATCCAAGCCCCGATCCGGAGTCGGATACTGGGTTCAAATTACAGGAGAGCAACTTGGTTCTCCTTAAAGGTTGTCAGGCTTCCTTGTTGCCCTTAACTTACACACCCAGAAGGAGCACAAACAGATCCAGTTTCTACCTATATTATATTATTTATATGGACTCAGCTAGCGGGGATTCTTTTGAGCAGAGATGCAGAGAGCGGCAGGCAGACCGCTGATTATTCATGAACTCCAGCTGCGTTCTGCACACGGCCACAGTAACATTTTCTAAGTTTCTTAGTGGCATCACCAAAAATATATAATTAACACACAGTCATTCGTGTCCGTTCATTTTCTCTCTGGTAAGTTCTGTCTGTATTTGAGCATGACGTTTGGACGCGCTCGCGCTGCCGTGCTCGTCACTGGAGCAGCCGGGCAGCGCAGCACACACTCCGCTTTTTTTGCGGTCAATAGATCAATTCGATATGCTGGTTAAAAAGTTACTTGTGTGGTGAAAAAGAAGAAGCAGGCAGGAGTTTTTCTGGAGGACTGGGAGATGCAGGAAGATCAGAGACAGACGGGACAGGAAGATAGGAAAATAAAAACCAAGAAAACAAAACAAAGTTCTTAAAAAAATTAAATGTTGGTAGATTGATCCCACTACACATTTTTACCTGTATAAAGCAATAATTTATCAGCATGTAGTATTTATATAGTTGATACAATTCAGATCATCTTCAAAACTTTGTCACATGTCCAGGGACGTATCTAAGCATTTTGGGGGCCGAGGTAAAATAGTTGAAGTGCTATTTGTTTTTATATTAGACTTTTTATATTTGCAATAAAGTCCAAAAGTGAAGAATTTATGTTATTTATTACTTGATTGTTCAAGCTACCTCACAGAAGTGACCTGTTTTTAAAAATTAAAATAAAAAGGTAATTAAATAAAAAGTAAGGAACATTCTGGATCTGATTCTTCCTTTTCTTTCTTTTTTTTATGTATCAAAAGTATCGGATCGGGACTCGGTATCGGCAGATTCTCAAAATCAAATGACTCGGACCCGAGAACAAAAAAACCTGATCGGGACATCCCCTATATATATATATATATATATATATATATATATATATATATATATATATATATATATATATATATATATATATATATATATGTATATATATATATATATATACATATATATACATATATATATATACATATATATATATATATATGTATATACATATATATATATATATATATATATATATATATATATATACATATATATATATGTATATATATATATATATATATATATATATATATATACATATATATATATATAAATATAAAAAGTAAAGAGATCAAGACAATTAAAAACAATAAATGAGTCAGGAGTCACTGCTAGGCATTTAGTGTGCCTAAAGCTCTCTAAGTAACACATCAACACAGACTTATTTGCAAACTCTATATGCAGATTATCTTGTAGACTCATTAAACATGCATGTATACAGTGACTCAGCATCTCTGTGCCTTTTATCACTAGAAGGACCTACATCTTCATGCCTATCATTTTTCATAAACTGACTGAGGCTGACCAAATTTTAAGTTCCAAGACATGTGACAGGGTAAACTTGAAATGCGGGGTGGTGACTCCTCACCTCCAAGGTTCATCCCAGCCTGGAGACACTTCCGTACACGACACGCCGGACAGTTTTTCCTTCGAATCTTGTCAATGATACAGTCATTCCTCCCAGCACACAGGTAATTGTGCTGACCTAAAAGAAGACAAGACACCGCATCAGTACTTATGGTGACACTTTCGTTGTGCAGCTTAATCTAAAATAGGAAAATGAGATAAATGCTGCAACATTTTATCGTATAATGTATAATTGTCAAGGTGAAACCGTGGGAAAAAGCTTTTATTTTGTTGCCGCTGCTTACGAAGCATGAGTACTGGTGTGTTATACAGTAAATAGCACGAGGGATTTGGTGGAACCAGGGCACTGGCTGCAGCTCCGCTATTTCTGACAGTGATGCTAACATGGCGAGAATCCCTCCTGCCTCCTGCCTGGCCCTCAGCGAAACCCAATGATCTCCCATTTCAGAGAGCTTCCTTCCGCTCCACTAGCTCTTCACTGTACAGCTCCCCTCCTCCTTCGCCACTCGTCTTCTCCTCTGTAGCTGCGTCTCAATCTCTCCTTTTTCCACACGTCCGCCAGCCTCTGAGCACCGTACGCCCACACACAGAAAGGCTCCTGCTCCTGCACACACACAGTCATTCACTCTCTCGCCCGCTCATGTATGCACTCATACATGTAAACACACATACTGAAAAATAACGACAAATCTTGCATCTGCTCCCTAAAGACACGTGCATTGCAGCGAGAGGGTGATTAAATGTAGCACTGTGACCCTGGTGACCCCAGTGCAAGGCCTTGGAGCTTGGGTTAAGAATGCGTGAATATTAGACTTTAACAAGTTTTTATTTTTTTGTAATTTGGACGCATGAATGGTCCAGCAGGTTTTCTTTACTTCTTTTTTTGTTCATTTGTGCCTGCCGACTTTATAGGCGTGTTTGTTGACCTACATGCCCCATCACAAACAACAACAAATGCAAGAACATTCTGTAGATTTATCGTTGTTGCAGTCCACAGTGCAGATTTTGCATTTTGTGTGCCGGATTCAGCAGAAGTTGTTTTCAGAGCTAGCGGGGAGCAGTGCGCAGTGTGTCTGTCTGGCTGCTGCCAAAAGGCAAGGAACCGAGCTGCAGGAGGAGAGGCAGCAGCTGTAGCCCCACCACTATTCCTGGCTAAATCACATGACCGTTACATAAGCCCATTTTTCTTGCTCTAAAAAACAGTAAACTGCGACACAGGAAACACAACCCAGCCGCCCCCCACTCCCCCTTTGTGCACACACACACTCACACACACACACACACACAACACTTGGATGGGCTAGACAAAATGGAAATTCTAGAAATGCTGAGGATTTCCTGTCATCTGATTTGTTCATTCCTGTGAATCTTGTCAATAATTGCCAGAGTGAAATACACTTTTCAGAGCAGCCAAAAGTCGCACGGTGCTGCTGCGGTGGGTACGCAACGCACGCAGGAAGTGGGTGTATTTGAGAGGGAGAGAATTTGTTTATTTATGCACCGCCTTTGCATGCGCTCACACAGCATGTTTACCTCTGAATACATATGCATTCACTTATCAATCCAGCAGACGAGTGTTACATTTTTCAGCCTTTGCTTGGAAAAGTGAACATAAAGGAAATTATTTCAGAGATGTCGCCTCCTTTAAAATGAACGACTGCAAAATACTGTATAAACACTGAATATTTGCATTTTTCATGAAAAGCTAAAAAGTCCCCTGACGGTGCATCAAACTCAGATAAATAAGCAGTTTATTTCCCCACATCTGCTTACAGCAAGCAGTGTCAAAAACTGCCAACAACCCATTACATAATTTCTGTTGTTTGTCAGTTGCAGTGTGTAGCGGTTGTGAGAACAGTCATGAAAAAAAAGTAAACCAAAAATATCCCGTGGAGACCCGACTGTAACAAGAATAATCAGGCCTGTGGTTCTTTAGTCACAGGGGCAGACACAATAAAAACGTTCTTCAAAAGAAAACTGACACATGTAAACACCACAGCGCGCATGCGGTTGGAGCCGTTTGTGGAAACAGCCTCCTACGTACAGTAGCTGACTAACAACAATAACTCTACTGTAGGTCTAAATGACATTTGGCACCGGACTCAAATTTATCACTGCAGCTTCAGGCTGGGACGACTGACGTGAGACGGCATGAAGTAGAACTTAAAGATGTGTCATTGTGTGTGTGTGTGTGTGTGTGTGTGTGTGTGTGTGTGTGTGTGTGTGTGTGTGTGTGTGTGTGTGTGTTTGTGCACAAACTCAAATGCAGACTTGAGCTCAAGAGGCATGCAGGTAGTTGGAAAAATAGAAAGTTTAAACAACAAATCAAAAGGAGCTGCAGTGGAAAGAAGACAAACCCAAAGCACAAATAAAACGTGGCAGGAACAGCACTTTATACCCAGAGCAGGAATAAAAAATAACTAAGATTTGGAAAATAACAAACAGAAACCCAGGAGAATACACACTGAGGGGATAAATGAGTAAAAGCAATGCAGGTATGGCAACTGTTAAATTTAGACCCAGTGAGCAAAAGCTAAACAGTGCGCACAGGCATGCCGTTTCCACTGAAACAATGCTGAAACATAAAAAGTACACTGGAAAAACAGAAATCCTCTGTTCAAGTCACTTATTCCTTACATGTAGTCGCTACATAATTGGATCAAGTTGGTAAGACGGACATGATTTACTTGTGTAATGCTAACCTAAAAGGGTACGACGTAGTTTCTACTTAAAAAGACTGTGTTCGTGATCCAGCACGCTGATTACTGGTTAGATGGAACAGATATCCCAGCATGCCACACTCTTTCTAAAATGTTGCAAATTAAAATGAATCCATCGATTACAGTTTTTGTTCATTTCGCATTTAAAGTATGATTAATGAAATTAAATATATATGTACTAAAACAAAGTTGTGCATAATTCTTAAGCTGGCAATGTGCATAAATAAATAAATAAATAGAACAGGTTCAAGAAGCAGTTAGCAGTGTCTCCAACTAGAATGACATCTATGGAAATCACAAGGAGCATGTGCAACATAGACAGACAGGGGCACAGACACCCCAGCCCCAAGTTCTGACATGAATAAAATCAAGTAACTTTAGTTCATAAAAATCATGTTGAGTCAACATGATTTTTAAATCAGTCTCACATGAATAAAATACTTTGGATTGGTGAGACTTCATTAGTGGATGGAAAGGTAAATGTTCTATTAGTAAACTTCATTTAATCATGTGGAACCGATGTGCACAATAAAATCAAGCAACACCAAAGAGCTTTTTTTTCAGTGTAGAGATAAAATGATTCACATACAAACACTGAAGAAAAATATCTACTCATGAGTCGTTGTAATTCTCTATTCATGACCATTGTTTATCTGCAGAAGCATCTCAGAGATGATTCCAGCAGACTAACAGTATGCTAATCAGTGCCTAGCAGAAGTCTTTCTACTTTAATTTGTTGGGTAACGCACAAACAGAAGGCTGAACGAGTTCTTCACAATTATGCAGATTTTTCCCTGTTGGGACCGTTCTGTTGCGTATAAATTCCAACACAAAATGTGCAACCTTAAATATTTACTCTTTATATACGCCAAGATTGTCTTCGTCTGCATTTGCGGAGCATGTACCTCCCATCACCTTGCAGGGTTTGGTGTGATGTATGAAAATGTACAAATGCAAAATATATTTGCAATAATTGTGGTGGAATTTGTCTTATATTCCCTCGTGCAACTCTATTTTATTCTGTAAATATATATGCTTTTTCATTAGGCTAAAAAGAGATTTGCAGCATGACTCTGCTGCATTGTCATAAAAGACTGCTAGAGATAAAAACGATCAGGGTGGGATGTTTCCTATTGGGTTGAGCACTGAAGGTGTAACCCACGCTGGAGTCAAAGAACAAAGGTATCACCAGGAAGAGATGGAGGTCAGATTGTATCCGCTGGAGAGACGCGCAGGTCGAACCAGGTCAGAGGAACAGAAGACATGAGTCTGTTGCATCATGGCTTGTAAATCAAACATGTGGTGAACGTGTTACTGTAATAGGATGCAGCAGGGTTTGGGCGTTCATTTCAAAATCCTATGATATTCAAAACTGATAATTCAAGAACTATGTGCATGCAGCAAATAACATAAAAAAGTGGTCCATCAATAAAAAGAGACAGCATGAAATGATGTTTCTGAAGAAAAATGTTAAAAAAAAAATCTTAACGGTATGGCGGAGAATGTTTCTGAATTTCAGGATGAAACCGCCCTCTCCACGTTTTGAAAAAAAAAAAATGCACATGAGAGAGAATGCCCAGTTATCCTCATGCATGCTCTGTTTACAAGTAGCTGCCAGCCTTGCAGCACTTCTTCTAGCAGTAATCTCAATGTCAAACTTAAGCTCAACTGTCGAGCAGAAAGCCAGCCCAACCTTCGCTTTGCACATGCAAGAAGTAAAATCTACCCGGGAACGAGCTTGTACGGCGACGGCCTTGTGGAAATGGTTCACCAGAATGATTGACAGTTATGCAGACCAATGGTTCAGATGATCCACTCAGAAGAAAAAGATCGTCCGCTGTACCTTTAATTCTGCAAAGATGTGTTACGATTTAGAGTACAATTAAAAATAATGAATGTTTTAGAGCTGAACTAAATGTCGTAGTTTGCAAAGTGGTTTAAAGTCTAATTCGTATACTACTGCAGCTGAGGGGTTGCACAGTGGAGCAGTGGTTAACGCTGCTGCCTTGCACAAAGGAAGTCCTGGGTTCAAATCCTGGCCTGGGGTCTCTCTGGAAGGAGTTTGCATGTTTTCCCTGTGCATGCTTGGGTTCTCTGGCTTCTTCCCACAGCCCAAAAACAAGACTGTCAGGTTGATTAGTCTGTCTAAATTGTCTTTAGGTGTGAGTGTGTGCTTGGTTGTGTGTCCCTTGTCTCTGTGTTGCCCTGTGATTGATTGGCTACCTGTCCAGGGTGTACCCCCCTGCTTGCCAAAGACTGCTGGATATTATATATTATATAATATATTAAGCGGGTATCAAAAATCGATGGATGGTAGTTGGAGCTGTTGGAAATAACTTGGGTTTTCCGTCCTTTGTAAAATGCAAAAACCACAACCTGATTAAGCAATTCAGCTTTTTTCACAGTTCAGAAAATGACAAAGAGTTTTGGAATTTAAAATGTTCTTTTGTGCTGTCATTTCATGTTTCCATACGTGTTTAGGACTTAGTGAGAACCCTGGGGTGGGGCAAATGCTGAATTCTGCAGCGCCTTAAACTAACTAGTTTGTTCACTTTTAGAAAAATAATGATCAACATCTGCTAGTTCTTGAATTTTATTTTTGTTTTCTTTCAGTTCTGGAGTAAACATCTTAGATGATGGACACGTGAGGAAAATTGAATAATTACAAGTGCAAAATGTTCTATTTTTAAATTATGAAATAAAAAAGTGAAATGTTGGCAGAATTATATGAATATTAAATAAGAATGAATTATAGTCCACTTCTATAATCTCCAAATGATTGTAAATTTCGCAAATTTACCCAAAGACCTGAACTCCCTTACTTGTGCACATACGAGTTAGCACGTTGTGCTCATTTTCTATTCAAAGTGAGGCGAGTTAGAGCTGGGATCTGCATAATCCTGCTACAGTAGTAGGCCTTTCTCCAGCTCCTGACACACGAGCCTCCAGCACACACAACCGGAAGCACTCAGGGAGTTACCGCCCCCAACTGAGCTGGAAACCACGGGATTGGACGGCAGAGCCGCCAGTCCGACCAGGAACTGTGCCTCGAGCGTCCTCAGATAACCTCATCCAAAGAGCTGAAGAGGATTGACATGAGCTCCATGGAAACCAGGGCCAAGTCAGCCTGTGGAGCAAAATGAGGCCCTACCAAAGTTCAGCGTGTTTCATGTTTAATGTGAACCTCTCAGTAAAAAACAAACAGGAGGGGAGCACAAACGGTTAGAGCTAAAAGCAGGACATAGTAGTATTATGGAGAGCAGACATGCCAAGCCACTGATGACATGTGAATAATGAACTGGCACCGACCTCAGCTCCACATGTTGTCGATTATTGAGTGCAGCTGTGCTGCATCAACTAACTTGTATTTCGTAGAAGGGGCGCAGTATGGAAGCACCCGTGAATGGATAAAAGATGAGCTCCACAAAGAGAAATGTGTGCTTGTGGGCTTTTATGTAGAACTTCAATATTTTTATTTGGAACTACAATATTCTGTTGACCTCTCAAAAAACTTTAATGAATCCCTTCACTCATATATTTAATAAATTTGCAGTGGTCTCTAGCAAGAATGAATGTGTCTTACAAGTCTTATTCTGGGGGGGAAAAGCTCCGGTGCACCTGTTTCAGCACGGAGAATTCAGCCAGAAGAGAAAGTAGCTTCAGAATGCAGGATTTTGAGTCTTATTTCTTGATATTTGGACATCTCACCTCTGACTGGCTAACAGCAACTCTTTTTTTTTAATTTGCACAATTAACTTAAGCCTGAAGGAGTTCTGCCATATTGTGGACTTGTTAATGCTAATGGTTAGCTTCTGCTAGTCGAGACATTCTCTGCCGTTTCATGGATGCTAAACCAACAACAGCCTTAGCTTTCATTACTTAGCTTTAAAACTTGTATTGTGAAATGATACACCACACAAAAAAAAAGAAAAAAAAAACAGCAGAAAAGGCTAAAAGTTGAAAAAATAAATTCCAAGAGCATGGCAGATTATTTATGAGAACGGAAATTGAAATTAATAAAACAAACGTTCCATAACTGCCAAAAACATGGCAAACAAAAGTCCATCTGCATATTTTCTGCTTAGAAACATTGAGAAGGAATGTGCGTGTTAAGCTGGCGGTGCCTGCTCGTAGTGGAACCAGCTTAAAGCTAGTACTTTTCTTTTCAGTTAGAACTGCACGAGAGCAGATTTGGACAGTAAAAGGCCCAAGTGGCCAAAAGATAATTCAAACAGATGGACTGAAATTTAAATAGAGAAACTGTGGACTTCAAAGTGCCCACATTTAGTGATGTAAAAGGCTTCCTCGTCGGCCTTAAATAGAAAGAAGGTGATTGCACACCTTGAGGATTAAATCTGATTTGTGTCTTCAGAATGCTAACCAGCTCTGTAGAGAAGAGCCACGAGCCAGGCAGTCGTCTAATAAACTCCTGCGGACTGAGGAGTGGTGTCCCCTGAGGCAGGCTGTGCCAAAAAAAATTAGGCATGGGCTGGATTATTCCTCTTATGCTCACTCTCGCCTCACTCACTTCCGCTTTTATACATCCCATGCCAAGAGTGAGTTCTGTAACTTAGATGGAAAATAGAGGAGGAGGAGGAATAAACACTGGGAGAAGGGAGGAGTGGAACGTCTCCTCACGTCCTAACTTACACACACCTCTCCAGCGCTCACTGCTGACACATCACTTTCCGTCCCCCTCCTGGTTACTCCCCCACCCCCCTCGACTCCTCCTCCTTTTATCTCTCCGTCTGTGTCTGACTTTTTCTTTGTCCTTCCTCACTGTATCTGTTTCACTGTCCTCTACCTCCCTTCACTTTGCAAAAACCTTCTCGCACTATTTTCATCCTTTGCGTTGCTTCGCCTTTCCTCTCTTTTTTCCCCTCCTTTTTATTTTTTCCACCTCAGCAGCAGCTGTGGAGAGGTCAAATAAGGTAACGGCTCACATGTCGACATCGCTACGCCGCACGGTTTGCTTTCATAGTTTGCACAGTTGCAGAATCTGAAGAGACAAATAGGGTTTTAGCAATTTAAGCACACAGATGCGAGCAACGTCCAAAGCCTCACCTGACCAGCACTCTGTCCCGTACTCCCACGGGTCCTCTGCCAGCAGCAAGAACAACGGCATGCCTGATTTAATAACCCCACACACATAATCTGGTTTCAAATCTCTGTAATGACTGTGTGTAAATATCATCAAATTAAGCTTTGATTTGATTGGGCTTGAGTGCAAATCCACAGGCGTTCAGGTGAACGCGTTTCGTTTCTTACTTTACCAGCGCTGCGTCTTTAAGTATGCTTTTGCATTCGAACGCTCATCTAAAAGAGTCAGGCCGAGGCCTCGGGCAGCAGGCGCAACATGAAAAGAACATTATGACTGCAGCTGATTTTCCACCAGCTAAATATAACAAGAGAGATCCTCCTGGAGATTTACCTTTAGTCCCCCCCCCCCCCCCCTCTTTTGATGTTTAACTAACTCGACTACACTCCAAAAAGGAGTTTCTAATAAAATGCTAATATTCTGCAAATATAGCTCACGGCACGCTGAAAAATGCAATTTAACACATCTAAGCATTCAGTTCCAGTACCTGCTTGATCCCGTTCAGGGTCAACTCTACCACGAGGTCACATACACACGCAGAACCATTTACACACCTAGGGCCGATTTAGAATCTACAGTCAACCTAATGGTGTTTTTGTTCTGTGAGAGAAAACTGCAGGGCTTTGCAAAAACTCGTGCATGCAGGAGCAAAACATGCAGAATTAATGCAGTCAAGAGGAGAAACCAGAACATTCTTGCTGAGAAGCAATGGTGCAAACCAGCAGCACCACCTCACAGCTTTTACAACAGTGAACCTAAACTGGTGGCCCGCTGGCCACATCCTGCCCCCCAACCCTTTGGGCCCTAATACCCCCCAATTTGGGGACTTTGAAGTTTAGCAGCAAAATTCATGTCCCGAGTATCAATAAATGTGTATGTTCTCCAAACACATTAAAACTACAGTCCAAGCAGTTTAGATGGAAGACAAAGCCCTTTTGATTGTTAATGAATTAAGATACAATCCTTGAACTTTATGTAAGAAGGGAATCTGGCCCTCAAAGTGTCTGCTGGAAAAAACTCCGGCCCATTAACAAATTTAGTTGAGGGCGCTGACGTCGTTAGGTCCGTTTTAGGGGGGCTTCAGCCCCCCTAAAATAATCACAAGCCCCCCTATCATTTTGAGTTTTTTTTAGGGCTGGGACTTTAACGCGTTATTATGATTAATTAGAAAAAAAACGACACGTTAAAAAAATTCCACGCATTTAATCGCAGCTTGCATTTCGAGCACGGCGGAACCTTTGTCATTGCACGACTTCCTCGTAGACAGAATATCACTGACGCACACAACAACGCACAGTGCTAATGGCTACTAACGGAATAAAAACAGAAAGAAGTTGCCTTGCTTGGACTGATGCAGGATTTAGGAAACCCGTCTGCCTCTTTTCTTAACTTGAAAAAAACGAACTTCCAGACAACAACGGAGTCCGTGTCGCGGACATTTTTCAGAGATCATCTCTGCTGCTGCAGCTGCCCGGTGGCACAGGAAACTTTACAAAAGTTGCGGTAAGCTATATTTTTAACATTTACGTAACATCTGTGCAGCGCTGAAAGCACCAGACAGAATAATTCTTTGCCCTAACAGTAGTTTATGAAAGTAGTCAGACAAACGAGAGGCACCTGGCTGCCGCTGACCGCGGTCTGCCGCCGGGAGAACGCTCCGTGTTCTCACTACTCTGTAAACAATCACAAACAACGTGTCTTAAAGTTGAAAACAGAAGTTTAAGTTCTTTTCTGATGATTTTCTAAACAATTCTGTCGGGGAGTTATACGTTTCTGAGACGAGTCTCTGTCTAAACATCACATGCATTACTATCATTAAGCAGCGAGGTGTGTTGAAGCTGTCATCAGCTAAGGGGTGGATGCTTAAGTGCATCAGGGGCAGCGAGGAACGAGAAAGTTGTGATCAGGCTGGAGATCACACCAGATTCACTGCAGCAGGCGTGAATCTGCGGGTCTGCAGCATCCCCTTCTTAACGTGACATCAGGATTCCCATGTAAGGAAGGTCCGCTCACCTGTTCGTCAGATCATTATTTCCTCGCCATGATCTTTTATCTTCCCATCAACCTCCAGTCATCCAACTGGAACCAGTTAGTGTTCCTGATCATTCTCAGAATATGTCACGCCTGTGTTAAAAGTTAGTACATTTAAGTCCTAGATCATATTTGTGCCTGTTCTACTGTCATTTTGAAGGATTATTATTTATGTGTGTGTTTTTACTACATTATGAGTAGAAATGCTAATAAAAACTCCCAATTATACAAACAAGTGAAACTGGAAAAATTAGAATCTGGTGCAAAGTCAAATTTATTTCAGTCATTCAACTACACAGAGAGACTATTCAAAGGCTCAGGAACCCTTTGCAGGTGTTTTCTATTTGTAATTATAAATTTTAGTTGATTTGGGTCTTGTTTCAAATCACACAGTGACATTTGATTAATTAAAATGCATTTTTTATTAAAAGCTTTAGTTTTACAGTAATAACTATGTCTAATGTTTAATTCTCTATTTCATAATTTTAATTAAGTTTTGCTTTGAGAGCACATTTTCCTGAACGATTACAATGCGATTAATTTAGATTAATTAATTACAAAGCCTCTAATTAATTAGATTAAAAATTTTAATCAAGTCCCAGCCCTCATTTTTATTTATTTTATACTGTTATTTTGTCTTGTAATTGTTAATTACATACTCCTTTATTCCATATCACATCAGTGTTATTCATATATCAAAACTGTCAACTGCACACTCATTTGGCAGAATAAAAGTTTGACAATTATTCATTTGTTCTTTGTCATATTTCAGTAACATTTATAATTAAGCAAGTTGTAATTAAACAAATGACTGCAACATTTCCCCATGTTAAGTGCAGTAGACTGAAATGAATAGCTTTATTTGGAAATATAACAAAACTAATTTTTAATGGACTTATATAAAATCTTTCTTCAACATAGACCCCACTAATGAACTGATTAAGTGTTATTATTTATAAAAAGAAGAGAGAAAATGCACAAAGGTAGGAAAGGAAAAGAAATTGATAAAATGATAGGTTTTGTTAAATGTTCTTCAGATAATGAATTAATTGACAAAGTTTTTGCAGGATGTGAAAAAAATGTTCAAGGTCAAGCTCCTGGGGCTAAGCCCCCCCTATATCTCAATCCTAGTGACGTCCATGGTTGAGGGTACCTGATCTATATGTTCTCCAGAAATAGACGATGATGACGATGTTTTACCTTAGCCAGAAAGCTTAGCTAAATAGTAGCTTTTAAAAGTAATTTAAAGGGAAATGCATGTTTTATCATTTAATCGAGGGAAACAAGGACAATTTCTAAAAATTGGTAATGAATTAAATACAAACTTCTAATGTTGACAGTTCAAGTTTACTAAAGCTCCAGTTTACTCCTCATTTTTACTACATTTGCGGTGGTCTCTAGTAGGAATGAATGCTTTGCAAGTCGTTCTCTGGGGGGAAAGCTCAGATGCTCCTGTATGAGGACACAGAAGTCAGCTGGAGGAGAAAGTGGCTTCAGACGGCAGGATTAGGAGTCTTATTTCCTGATATTTGGACATCTCGCCTCTGATTGAATAACAGCAACATGACTCTACCACTGACTCCATTTGTTTGCAACACTGATGTTTTATCTCCACAAATAACACAAGCCTGCGTGGTGAAGTTGTTAATGCTAACAGTTAGCTTCTGCTAGCCGAGACGTTCTCTGTGGTTTCTTGGACGCTAAACCAACAACAGCCTTCCCTATCGTGAATCGTGATAGGTGAGTTCATGAACTAAAGTGACAGTGTGAGGTAGATCTGTCAGACTTTTCAAATCCTAGAGTTTCAACCAGAGTATGTTCACTAAGACATTTACCTAATATTAAACAACTCTGATTTCCCTCTGGGATTAATAAAGTATCTTTGATTTGACTTGATTAAATAAGCAAAAAATACACGGAAAACATTTAATGATGACATTAAATTAGTTTTCATAAGATTCCAAAACTATCCATCCATCCATTCTCTTCTGCTTATCTGGAGTCGGGTCGCAGGGGCAACAGCCTAAGTCGAGAGGCCCAGAAGAAGAAGAAGAAAATATCATTTCTATAGCGCCTCTCAAGATAAAAATCACGAGGCGCTTCACAAAAACAAAAAAAAAAAAGTTAAAATATAAAAAAGTATTTAGAAAATGTTTAAAAATATATTTAAAATGAGCAAAAATAGGCTATTGGGATTTAAAAGAAAAAATGTTAAGAAAGAGAGAGTGAATAGGAAAGAGGGAAGTCAGTGGATCCTGAGGAAGGTGGAATAGGTGAGGAGAGCAGAATAAAGAGAGAGTGGTGAAGAAGGTCATACAAAAGCCAGCTCGAACAAGTGAGTCTTCAGCTGCTTTTTAAAGGAGACCACTGAGTCCACTGATCTCAAGCTCAGGGGGAGAGAGTTCCAGAGTCTGGGGGCCACAGCAGCAAATGATCTGTCACCTTTGGTCTTTAGCCTGGTGCGCTGCACAACCAGTAGGCTTTGATCACTGGACCTCAGGGACCTGCTGGGGGTGTAGGGACTAAGAAGATCATCAATGTAAGATGGTGCTTGTCCATGTAAGGCCCTATAGACCAGAACCAGGATCTTGAAATGAACCCTGAAGTTAACTGGCAGCCAGTGAAGCTGGAGGAGAAGCGGGGTGATGTGGGTGTGTTTGGAGGACTTGGTCAGAAGCCGAGCACAGACATTCTGAACCACCTGTAGACGGTTCAGGGAGGTTCTGCTCAGACACGTGAAAAGAGAGTTACAGTAGTCTAAGCATGAGGAGATGAAGGTGTGGATAACTGTCTCAAGTTCAGAGCAGGACAGAATGGGACTCAGCAATGTTCCTGAGATGGAAGAAGGAAGAGCGAACAAGAGAACTGACATGAGAATCCAGGGTGAGAGATTCCCTCTCCCCAGCCACTTGGGCCAAACGTCCGAGCTTCTCACCCTATCTGTAAGGGAGAGCCCAGACACCCTGCGGAGAAAACTCATTTAGAGCTGCTTGTATCCGCGATCTCGTTCTTTCGGTCACTACCCAAAGCTCATGACCATAGGTGAGGGTAGGAATGTAGATCGACCGGTAAATCGAGAGCTTTGCCTTCTGACTCAGCTCTCTCTTCACCACGACAGACCGGTACAACACCCTCATCACTGCAGACGCAGCACCAATCCGCCTATCGATCTCACGCCCCAGCTTTCCCTCACTCGTGAACAAGAGAGATACTTAACCTCCTCCACTTGGGGCAGGACCTCATCCCTGACCCGGAGAAGGCTTTCTACCCTTTTCCGATTCTAAAACAACTAATTCTAAATATTATACAATTCCTCGCTATTTCCACAGCTCGTAAGTGAGCATGTGTTTAGATTTGACTGATGTATTAACAATCATCTACAGTATCTGTGACGGTGTTTTCCTAAGTTGCTTGAGTTGTCTGACCTCCTCCCAGGGTGTAAAGCACTTTCAGCTAAAAAGGAAAAAATAAGAAACAAACCCTATTGAGCGCCATCTTGTCTGAACACGGGACCGCATTTTACCTTCCACGGCTCTTTTGAAGAAGACTTTGCAGCTCCCGCATGTCACGACACCGTAGTGACACCCCGATGCCTCGTCTCCACAGACCAGGCACACTTTGACTGTGGAGGAAGGTTGTCTGAGCGGTGAGCTGGAATAGGAACAGACAAAAGTTTTCAGAGTGGACATAAAATAACAAAAAATAAATTGGTGAACAACAAACCCTGGCTCGACTGTTCCCTTTCCTAATTAATGCACATGGTGAAATGAATTTTTACAATCCACCAACAATAGCAGCACGATGGGGCGAGCCATAAAGATGTCTGCTGACCAGGAGAGAAGGGCTCTGATTTATGGGCTTACAGGGATAACACGGATAGAATTATGGAGATTATTTAAATTCAACGAGCAGAGACAGATGCAGAGCAGGATGTCAAATTAAAGAAAACCACTTGTCCCTTTGTTGCTAACGTAAAACTTTGAAGTGACTGAAAAGTGTTTAGTAGTAGATTAAAAGAACAGCAGATGAAGAGAAACGGTGGAATCACACGGTGGGTGGCATCTTGTTTCTATTTACTCAGCTACAACCAGCAGTCGAAGCGACAGAACTGATGACGGTCTGCTGCATCTTTCCACGGTCCAAAGCATTGTTTACTCTGGCAGCTTCTACCTCTTTCACTACTGAGTGATTAGCAGAATTACAGACGCTGACACTCAGATACACAGCATGTTCTCACCACTGCAGTGGCTAAGGGGAAAATTACTTAAGGGTTCCTCCAGATGAGATTTGGGAATAATGAGGACGAGTGTTACGTGTCTAACTTTTGTTAATCTGTTAAGAGGTGAAGCACGCACAGGAGCTGAAGAGCTACATTTTTGTTCTGGGTGTGTTTGAGGAACTCAAAAGCATCTGTGAGGTATATCAACAGGGCTAGTATAAGGGTTCCAACATGGAGCATTTCACTGGTTCAGAATTTTTAATTAAACACATTGATGAACGAATTACAGTTTTTTTTCTGTCCTGGAACAAAGTGAACTTTTATTTTCTTTGCTTTTGTACAAACTGCTCAACTACCTTGGCCATTTGTATTGGAGGACCCCCTCAAAAACAAAGTGGCACATCTGAAGGGGTTGAACTTCTCAAATAAAGAAATGAATAACTATGTTAATCCAGTGGTGAACTGGTTTGGCACCAACAGCTTTCACAGGTCTTTCTGAAATCTATGCTTCCATTTGTTACAAAAAAATGAGTGTTTTTATTGAAGAGCACCTTTAAAGCCTTACAGTAACAGCAGTTTTTTGGATTGCCTTAAAGGTCAACTTTACTCATATTTTTTAAAACATTTGAAATTGTCTCTAGTAGGAATGAATGCCTTGTATGTCGTACTCTCTGGAAAAAAGCTGTAGTGTTCCTGTTTCAGAAGAAGTGAGCCACATCAGAGGAGAGCTTCAGATGGCGGGACTTATTTCCTAATATTTGGACATCTCGCCTCTGATTGGCTAAGAGCAACACAACTCAACCACTGACTCTGTTTGTTCTACAATGTTGGTATTTTATCTCCCCAAATTACACAAGCCTGGAGGAGTTCTGCCATGTGGTGGCGTTGCTAATGCTAACGGTTAGCTTCTATCAGTCCAACACATTCTCACTCCCGGTGTGTCAAAAACAAACGCTTGTTCAGCCACCCTCCTGGTCAGACCCCTGACGCCAAAAGTGCCCTTTTTCGTCACTTATGTGCGAAAAGGGTTTTTTCCCTTTTCTGACTGCAGATCCCAATGCAGCGTAAAGCTGATGCGATGGGATGTCCGCAGCCAGGGCACGAAACAAGCTCATTGTACCTCACCCTAACCTTATCCTCTTGTTATTTAACCTTCCCCTCACCCCTATCCTAACCTTAACCATCTTGCTAGCAAACACGCTAGTGATGTGTCGATCGCTCTAAAAGCCGGCTCTACGAAGTGAACAGCGGGAGCCGCCTCGTCATTGGTCGGGTTTGGACATAGGCTAGATGAGGGAGAGGTTTCAACTACCAAGGTGGACGTTAAAAGTAGAGGGTATTTGTAACCTCCCCCTCGCCAGATGGTATATTCCAACGTTCCCCTTGGGCGGCAAATACGAAAATTCACAGTCACAATGCATGGGAAACAAACGCTTGATCACAGTGAGCGTAACGTTTTAGGTAGCAAGAGGGTTAAGGTTAGGATGAGGGTGAGGGGAAGGTTATAAATAGTAAAATGTTATGGTTTAGGTGCGGTTAAATGAGCTGGTTCGGTGCCGCATCAGTGGGCATCCCATCGCGTCAGTTTTACGCTGCATTGGGATCTGCAGTCAGAAAAAAGAAAAACCCCGTTTAGCAAATAAGTGATGAAAAAGGGCACATTTGGCGACAAGGGTCTGATGCGGAGGGTGGCTGACCAAGTGTTTGTTTTTGACGCGCTGGGAGTGAGAAAGCGTTGATCAGTCAAGACATTCTCTGCTTTTTCCTGGACGCTAAACCAACAACAGCCTTCTATGTCATGAGCCAAGATGGGTGAGTCCAACGTTAAGTGACAGTGTGACAAAGATATGTCAGGATTTTCAAACCGTAAAGATTGAAAATTTCTATCAGATGTTAACGCAGGAGGTAGGTGTAGGAGGACTCTTTCATGTTCATGCCTCATGACCATCTCAGAGTGGCCTATTCAAATCAGAAATAATAATTCTCTCCCTCTTCCTCTCCCTCTCCCTTCTCATATGTTCACACATTTTCAATTTTACTTTACTACTTTCCATGTGTTAATTGATTTTTCTAAGATTTTATTGAATGAGAGATTGATAAAGAACGAAAAACAACCTTGAAATAAAAGTTCATGGATCCATTTGTTCATCAAGCTCCACCACAACAGTGCATTTAATGTTTTTTGACCACACATGAAAAAATTTACGTCAACACATTTTACTAAAGCGCTTCTTTGGTTTTTTTTTTAAACCTGCATTGTAAAAAATAATCCCTTTGAGATCCTAAAGGAGACTTGGCCAAGAGGGCAGCAGCACACAACAAAACAGAACAAACATCCAAACAGAAGTTGTGGAAGTCCATTGCCTAAGGTTCAGTATAACATTAGTGACTATATGATTGTAAAACAAGACATCTGAATTGCACAGTCTAAAAACCGTTTAAAACAGTAAAGTTCAGTACAATTAGTTATAGAAGCTCTTAGTAAAAGTACAATTTAGAAACACAAGCACTTATTCATGGACTCTTTTTGACCATTCCAAACCTTTTAAATAAATTCAGACATTTTCAGCTTGAAACACCTTAAACAATCTTCTGCTACCTAAAAACCTGTGGTGTAATGTTAAAAGCTTCATGCACTTATGGTTGACAGACACGTATGATACAGAATAATCTCTCCCTCTCTGGGTACAGAATGAGAACACTTTGTATCAAAACATCAAAAGTGGCCTCAGGTTCCCCTTCTTTTCTGTGCTAATTACTTCCCTCCCATCTCAATCAATAACACACAAGGTGATTGTCTGGTTAACATTCTTCGTACATCCTTCATCAAACCAGCTGCCAAGCCCCTCGCTCCTCTCTCCTCACCCCGTCTCAGTCTCTCTCCCCCTGCGCGCACACACATATTTCCTCCGGGGGACGAGCTAGAAAGGGGTACGGCAGCAGCAGCACACTCAAATACAATCAGGACCACTGATCTAATTCCCTCTTGTCCATCTACACACACATTCAATTTGTTAGAACGCTTAGAGGAGTCTCTGGTGAGGTGTTTGTCTGACTTGATCTTTCTGGCATGGTTTCAGCTAAGGTAAGTGTTTGTGTGTGCTGTGTTGTGTGCATGTGTGCAAATGCAATTCATGTCAAGCTGTGTTTTTCACCATGTTAATGCAGTGGATCCTCCCCCATACACTGGCCTTTTTTGCACAACACAAAGCCGTCTTAAGAAGACAGGCCCAGCCAAGAGAAACAGAGCCTGAAAGTTTGATTTTCCAGCCAACAACTCCAGCAGCAAGCGACAGCATCTTTAATATCGAGTCGCTGGTCATACCTTTAATAATGGTACACATTAAAACCTCATCACTGTGCACCAGCTTGCCTGTCTCCTGGTCAACAACAAGGTGACTTCCCCTCCCTCGGACATGAATATAGGTCATTCACTCCCTGCTTATGAAACCAGAGCAGACAGGCCAGGCTGCAGTGACTGTGCAGCAGCAGCTGTTGCCCAAAAATTCAGCACGAGACACCAGCCACTCCAGAATCTGGCTTTTTCAGCACAGCGAAGCCCACACTGTCTGTAAGAATAATGCACGACTTTCAGGAAGTACAGAAAGGAGATGCCGTCAAAGTATGACACGCTGCACTTTGAACACTAAGTCTATGTGAATAACGTGAATTAACAACTACGGTGGCAGAGGGGTTAAGTGCCCACCCTTTAACCAGAGGGTTGCAGGTTGAAGTCCCATCTGTTTCAATCATTGTGTCCTTGGGCAAGACACTTAACTCACCTTGCCTGCTGTTAGTGGTCAGTGTAGAACTCAGGAAGGTGTTATATCAAATAGGCAGCCTAAGTCTCCTCCCCTTCCGGTCGCCTCATGGGTCCACGGAACAACAAAAAAATGGGACCAAGTAACCAAGCTATGAGAGCTATTTTTAAAACCGCTTTGCCTTATGCACTGAATCGCACAAATGTACTTAATGTGTGTTTCGACCATAGCAGTCACGATCTGAAATTTGTTAGCTTGTAAAGATTCGTAAATAAAACTACCACAAATCAGACGTTGCATCACAGCAGAATCTCACCTACTTACCACACGGCCAGATTGTTTGCTTTGGTTTTCCCCACATTTAATCTATCCTTCTGTCATCCTGGAAGAAAGATCCAAAGCTCGCAAAACTCATTTTCTTCTTTGTGTCTGCTTTGATGACATCACTATGGTGAGACACATGTAGTCCTAAACGTCTTTTCACACAAAATCTGAAATAACTTTAGCCACTGTTTGAAAATGAGCACGTTCTTGGCATAAAAATGTGTCTTTAAAATTTGCGGACATCATGAAATCCATGGCACCTATCAAACAGGATTAGAAAACAGCTTTTATAGCCCTGTTGACATTTTTCAGGGACCCATGGCTCGGAACTCGATGGGCATGACTAATGGGCTCGACACATGGGAGGCGACATCGCCTCTCCTCCATTCATTTTCAATGAGACATGTGTGACAAAGCGATAATCGCGGGTCTCTCTCCTACCACGCGAAAAACGTGCGTGTGAAATTTTGCGCTCGTGCATGTGTCGTGCACAGGCGACTCAGCGACGCGATCCCAGAAAGTTGAAACATTTTCAACTTTTCATCGCTGTCGCTCGGACGAGGACCAATCAACGGAGGTTTCATTCACTGACCAATGAGCGGACAGGATGCTCCGCACACCTCCGAGCAAACATGGAGGAGAAGTTGAATATTATTATGTTTTATATAGAAATTATTATGTTTTATGTAGTAATTATGTTTTATATAGTAATTATTATGTTTTATATAGTAAAATCAGAAGTAAGATTTCACATAATTCTAGCAGCACCTTGTGAAACATCATATCTACCACTTTTTTAACTCTGAACCGCTTAAATAACCTTAATTCCCTCCAACCTGACAAAGCCAAACAAAACAACGGAAGTTTCGATTTCGCCATGGAACAGAACGCGTAGACGGCTTTGCCGCTGGCCACTGCCGCGGATCGCCTCCCGTGTGTCAGGTAATAAAAGCGACGGCGACAAATTTCGCTGATCGCGGTCGTTTGTCGCCTCCCGTGTGTCGAGTCCATAATGGGCCATTCCCATTTGTAACTAGTCGGCCCGGCCCGGATAGCAGGCTCCCTATACAGGCCATTTACCATTAAAACTGAAAACAGAGGGCCTGAAAAACAAAAGAGAATTTATTTACGTTTCTCAGATTTTTCTGATGTAGAGATGTGCAGAGTCCACGACCCGGACCCGGATAAGCGGAGGAAGACGAGACGAGAGATGAGATGTGCAGAGTTTTATATATATATATATATATATATATATATATATATATATATATATATATATATATATATATATATATATATATATATATATATATATATATATATATATATATGTATATATATATATATATATGTATATGTATATATATGTATATATACATATATATACATATATATACATATATATATATGTATATGTATATATATGTATATGTATATATACATATATATACATATACACATATATATATATATATATATATATATATATATATATATGTATATGTATATATATGTATATATACATATACATATATATACATATACATATACATATATATATATATGTATATGTATATATATGTATATGTATATATACATATATATACATATACATATATATATATATATATGTATATGTATATATATGTATATATACATATATATATATATATATATGTATATATACGTATATATATATATATATATATATATATATATATATATATATATATATATATATATATATATATATATATAATAACACAATCTAAAAGGTCATTAGAGCAATGAGAAGAAAAATAAGACTAGGGCTGCACGACACATTGCAAACATATAGTCATCGAGATATCGGCACGCACAACATGCATATCGCAAGGAACAGAAAAATAACACAATGAAAGGTCAGCTCAAATGTGTGCTTCACATGATGCTTTTTGACATCAAATAGGAGCATGAAGTTGTTGACAAATCAAATCGATATTTTTATTTTTATTTAACTTCTAGTTTCTACTGTTTCCTTCAATTACAGGTATACCCTACATTAGGGGTAGGCAACCCTGGTGCTAGAGAGCCACAGTCCTGCATGTTTTCCAGCCATCCATGGACTTGCAGCTTCTAATTGGTTGAGCACACCTGATCCTGGTAATCAACAGCAGGAAGAACAAACACAGGACCTAGTTTGCCTACCCCTGTCGTACATAAATCGTCTAAACTTTTCTACTTAAAAGGATTCTTTCAGGAGGAGGCTTTGCTCCACACACCATTAACACCATCTCTGTGATGATGTCAAACATGATCAAACAAACAAAAGAGTTCTGCATTCGGGTTTAGGCCATTTTTCCTTCACTTCTGGGTACAATCTATGACTCCTTCAATGGGACGAACTGCACAGATCAAAGAGGTCTCATTCTTTGCTCCGATAGTTTTTCTTTCTTCTCCTACAGAAACCCCAGGGCAGCAGTTTCATTGTTTTCAGTGTCTTTTCATCTTTACAGATAACACACAAAGCGAACAACTGATTTAGTTACTGTTTATTTCCCATGAGGGCACAGATGAGCACACAATGCCTGTTTGTATCCACCAAAATGTACAAGCAGCTGTTTTAATCTCTAAACTCCTGCTACCCTGCTCATAGCATATCTGCTTATGGACATAATAATTACAAAACTGTTGGAGAAAAGAAAGAGAATTCTTTAGATTTGCTCAAAAGATGATAAACTACAAAATCTCTATATAGGCCAAAATCTTGGACAGATGTTTGGACTTTGGTCTCATTCAGATGTCACACTGGGAGCATTCTTCAAATGGTTGAAATGCTTTTTACTCTCTCACAGCGGCAGAAGGAGAGCTGAGAGCCACGGCCAAAAAGGACGATTGCTTAGGCTCAAGATTTGTCAAATTGCTAAAATAAAACCCTTTACCTGCAATAGATAATTCTAAAATCAGTTACCTTTCTTCTCATCTTTTAGTCTTTTCTTCCTACAACTGAGCTTTCACCGAGCATGATGTAGATCGAATGGATCAGAAGAAAAAGTCGATATGCCTGAGGAATAATAAGAATGATTTTGTAGTGGACAGTCAAAAGATTTATAAAATTAAGAATCCAGACTTTGGAGTCCCTGTTCAAACATGGCTACTGTTCTAGAATTCATAACATCGTTTTCAAGTTTCAAATATAAGGACTACAAATCCAGTATTTGTTATTGTCAAAAAAAGCTAAATTGCATGACGAATTGTAAAATGCTGTATTTATAAACCACCTTCTAGAGTCCTATAACCCCCAAAGATGGTAGATTCTTAGCAAAACGTTTTAGTAAAACTCAACTAAGTCGTCACAAATAGATATAATAGTATATTCAATGGTAGCTAAGAATAAGTCGGAATGCAACGTTGCAATGCATTGTGGGATGTAGCCCTAGACAAGCAGATGTGTATTTTGCATTGGTACCTATGGGTCTTAGTCACTCCACTCATCTCAAAGTTGTATTTTCGTCTTGGTGCTCAAACAGGAAGTAATTCAGCACTGCGGTTGAGTGATGTGCTAATCAGACTGTAGCTAATCTGATCAGATGTCAGAGGGGACATTGTTTATCCCTTTTCCAAAGCCGAATAAGGTCCTTAACAATATGAAACAGCAGGAAAGGGAAACGGATCAAGTAAAAGACAGTATTTATATGGAAATGTGGATGTTCACATTGTGAGCAGAAGGGGTGCTGTACATATAGTTGTTCTGTACATTTTGCTGGTGGGAAAGGTCCTACATCCTAGAATAACGAGCCGACACTAGCAATGCTCTCAGATGTGGCGTTATCCAGGAGGCAGTAGTGTAAATGAAGAAGTCCAGTTGAACGTCTCGACGAAACTGCATTCAAACATGAATGGAAAAGGCTTTTGACCAGAGGTGGGTGGTATGTAAAATGTAGTGACACAAGTAATAAACTGAGAGTAAAAAAAAGAGCTCGTTAATGAAGCACTGTGAGTAATGAGTCACTGTTTGAGCATAAACGGTAGAAATTTGTTTCGGTCAATGTGTTCTTATCACCATCCAAGCGCTATATACACTCAACAAAAATATAAACGCAACACCTTTGTTTCTGCTCCGATTTTTCATTAGATGGACTTAAAGATCTAAAATTCATTCCAGATACACAATATTACCATTTCTCTCAAACATTGTTCACAAATCAGTCTAAATGTGTAATAGTGAGCACCTGTGCTTTGCTGAGATAATCCATCCCACCTCACAGGTGTGCCACATCAAGATGCTGATCTGACATCATGAGTAGTGACAAATGTACCTTATACTGCCCACAATAAAAGGCCACCCTGGAATGTGAATTTTTTTGCTTTATTGGGTGTCTGGGGACTCAGAATCGGTCAGTATCTGGTGTGACCACCATTTGTCTCATGCAGTGCAACACATCTTCTTCGCATAGAGTTTATCAGATTATCAATTATGGCCTGTGGAATGTTGGTCCACTCCTCTTCAATGGCTGTGCGAAGTTGTTGGATATTAGTGGGAACTGGTACACGCCGTCGTATACGCCGGTCAAGCACATCCCAAACATGCTCAACGGGTGACATGTCCGGTGAGTATGCTGGCCATGCAAGAACTGGGACATTTTCAGCTTCCAAGAACTGTGTACAGATCCTTGCATCATGGGGCCCTGCATTATCTTGCTGAAACATGAGGTGATGTTCATGGATGTACGGCGCAGCAATGGGCCTCAGGATCTCATCACGGTATCTCTGTGCATTCAAAATGCCATCAATAAAATGCACCTGTGTTCTTCGTCCATAACAGATGCCTGCCATAACCCCATCACCACCACCATGGGCCACTCGATCCACAACATTGACATCAGCAAAGCGCTCACCCACACGACGCCACACACGCTGTCTGCCATCTGCCCTGAACAATGTAAACCGAGATTCATCCGTGAAGAGAACACCTCTCCAACGTGCCAGACGCCATCAAATGTGAGCATTTGCCCACTCAAGTCTGTTAAGGCGACGAGCTGGAGTCAGGTCAAGACCCCGATGAGGATGACTAGCATGCAGTTGAGCTTCCCTGAGACGGTTTCTGACAGTTTGTGCAGAAATTGTTTGGTTATGCAAACCAATTGTTTCAGCAGCTGTCTGAGTGGCTGGTCTCAGACGATCTTGGAGGTAAACCTGCTGGATGTGGAGGTCCTGGGCTGGTGTGGTTACACATCGTCTGCGGTTGTGAGGCCGGTTGGATGTACTGCCATATTCTCTGAAACGCCTTTGGAGACAGCTTATGGTGGAGAAATGAACATTCAATGCACGAGCAACAGATCTGTTTGACATTCCTGCTGTCAGCATGTCAATATAGAACATGAGTTAAAGCGGTTTTCTTAATGCCCTGAATTATTGAGCATTTTAAGCATGGGTTGCATGTTTTGACAATGAGCTTCAGAAGCTGAAAAGTTTGGGAACCATTGCTGTATGGGACAGGAAGACCCTGCTACATGTGGTGAGTCACTTCCCCATTAGTCCAAAATATTCCTTCTAAATAAAAATAAAAAATCATCTCAAATTGTTTAACCTCCTGCCATCTGGAGGGCGACATCATTCGATTATATCAAGAAAAACTGGAATATGAGGCAGCTGAATCTAAAATCAAACTATAATACACCACTGTTTTTTCATGTATTTTCTATGTGAATTAACAAAACGAATAACTTGTTATAAAATAATTATAATTTTAGTAAAATGAGATCACTATGGGTCAATAATTAGATGTGAGATGATTGTAAAATCGATAAAACCTTTGACCTTTTTAATCACATCAGCTCAGTGGATTCAGTAAACCGGCAGCTGAACTATAAAACTCTGTGTTAAAAAACACAGCAACAATGTCTCACATGCACATACAAGCTAGCACACACATGTTCTGTGCTGTGTTTGCATAGCCGTAGAGTCATCCGCCTACTGTAAAGATACATCTGTGTGTGTGTGTGTGTGTGTGTGTGTGTGTGTGTGTGTGTGTGTGTGTGTGTGTGTGTGTGTGTGTGTGTGTGTGTGTAAAGACACAGCCCCTCTAACTGGAGAGGCTGTTAGCACAGGGAGAGTTCAGATTAAGCACCACAACCTCCTAGAACCTGGCCTTCATGAAAGAGAAGCATCCTTGACTCTGACATGCACACACACACACACACACACACACACACACACACACACACACACACACACACACACACACACACACACACACACAGTACAGTACAGTAGCTCTCTACAGTCTGGCCTGCTGTTTTTATGTAATACAAACTGGCAGACTGAAGAACCTTCCTTATGCCAGACCGTTTCAAAGAATATTTACATAACGAACAAGTTGGGATGTTGGAAAGGTAAAGGAAGATTAGTGTGAACGAGGACAAAATGGCTTACGTAACCATGAGCAGACACTATAAACAGTCGGTTGACACCCACTCACCAGCTCTCAGAGGGGGAGAGGTCTTATGGGTAGTGTTAGAGAGCATCCAGGGATTTAATTTTCCTGGTGAAGGTGACCCTGGCATTGGGCACAGCACCTGAGCATACAGAAATATGAGATTTCCTCTTTGCCTGGCTTGATTTACACTTGTGTTAAGGTTACAGTGTATTCTACACTGAATGACTACTGATAAAGAAAAAATAAATAACCTTTAGATGACGCACGTGATGTAAATAATCTATTACAAAGTTTTAAATACCTTTGTCTTTTGACCAAATTCTGGTGCCGGCCTCAAATTGCACATATGAAATTTTTGGCAGTTTTTACATGATAAAATTAATTTCATTTAATTTATAACATCATACCTTTAAAATAAGTAGAAAAACAGAAAATTCTGCTTCATTGAGTTTTAAATTTAGAGCTGTCGAGTCGCCTCCTATCCCCAGTTCATGCCTGCAAACTTTAAATGACCTTCCCTATTATAGCAGATCATGATTACTTTTCCCTTTAGAGCCACTGATTTGGCTGTAAACAGACATGTGACAAGACTCAAAAATACACACATCAACACACATCTAGCCCTGTTTAAGGAGCTGACACTGGCCCGGTGCATGGGGGGTGCACAACCAGTAGGCTTTGATCACTGGACCTCAGGGACCTGCTGGGGGTGTAGGGACTAAGAAGATCACCAATGTAAGATGGTGCTTGTCCATGTAAGGCCCTATAGACCAGAACCAGGATCTTGAAATGAACCCTGAAGTTGCGAGTTGTTTAGCCACAACCTTTTCCAAGATCTTGGAGATGAACGGAAGTTTAGAGATGGGTCTAAAGCTGCTATGGAGAGAGAGGTCAAGACTCGTTTTTTTTAAGTAGCGGGTGGATTACAGCATTCTTAAAGTAAGCGGGGACCTGACCAGAAACCAGAGAAGCATTAATAATGGAGAGCACGCTGGGACCGATGGGCTGAAAAGCACTTTTAAACAAAGATGAGGGTAAGATGTGGAGGGGGCATGCAGAGGTCTTCATAGAGTTAACTAGTTTGGTTAACTCAGGCAAAGAAACAGGAGCAAAGCTATCTAGGATGATGGGCCTGGATGGAGTCGGGAGGCAGCGATAAGGCTGAAGGAGAGATGCTAGATCTAACCTTACTGACAGAACGTTCTCACAGTCTGCAGCAGAGTGAATGGAGGCTGCAGGAGAGGCAGGAGAGACGATGCTGCTGATGGTGTTAAACAGCACCTTGGGGTTCCCTTTGCTCTGGGACACCAGGTTGGAGAAATAGGAAACCCTTGCGTCTCTGACTGCAGAGTTAAAGGATGTCAGAAGATCCTTTAGGTGCAGCAGATGGATGTGGAGATGGGTTTTCTTCCACAAGCGCTCAATTTTTCTGCATTGGCGCTTTAGGCTGCGAAGGCTGTCATTAAACCAGGGAGTAGAGTTCACTGCAGGAACTGATCTGGTTCTGACAGGACAGATGTTGTCCAGAATGGAGAGGCAGTGCTCGTTAAACTGAGAAGTTAAGGAATCTGGGTCGTTATCAGAAGAACAGGGTGGCTCAAAAGCAGCAGAAAAATTGCTAGCTGTGCTCTCATTAAGAAAACGAGACCTAACCATACAGCGAGCAGGAGGTGGGGACGCAGATGCTGACTAGTTAAATAAGATGCAATGGTGATCTGAAATATAAACGTCCTCAGGACAAACACTGTCAGCATTTAGACTCAGGGTAAAAACAAGGTCTAGAGCAGGGGTGCTCACACTTTTTCAGCTTGCGAGCTACTTATAAAATGACCAAGTCAAAATGATCTACCCTACTACAAAACATGCATAACCACATGAGCCAATATAACCATGAGTCAGTAGTCAGTACAACATAATTAACTACGTAAACTTTTGTCATTACCTGAGTTTACTCTGATGACTTGCACTGAATGGAATCAGCCAAGGATGCATAGTCCGGACAGTAACAGCTCACAGCCAGCCTCAATTATTGGTTAGAGGTATTTACCCTGATCTTTATCATGTTGTACAGCGCTTTGTGATTTATATCTGTGAAAGGCGCTATATAAATAAACTTTTACTTACTTCCAGATTTTCATCAGTCATGGTGGAACGGTACTTGGACTTGATGATCTTCATGTGTGAAAAGGCTGACTCACATAAATAGGTGGAGCCGAAAAATGCAGTCAAAAACATGGCACATTTCCTCATGTTGGGGTACTTAACCTCTGTGAGTAAGTTTCAGAACTGTTCATGAGCTCTGGACTTCAGCTGAATGTCGGCTTGTAATGTCAAAATCTCATCTTCCACTTGAGGAGCATTCAGGTGAAACAGTGTTGCAATTTTTGATGAAAGTGAATCAACCTCAGCATCTTCCCGAAAGGGACAGCACATGAATGTAGCAACTGGCTCGAGCAAAGTAAAGTCTTGAAAGCATTTGTCAAACTCTGACAAACTACTGTCAATCTGCTCTGAGTAGCGTGCACTGTCAAGCTGCACACTGGCCTTCCCTTGCATCTCCAGCTCTGATGCCAGGTTCTGGAAGTTTGTCAAATCACGGCGCTGCAGTTTTGAGGAGTGATGTTGCATTTTTCGTTTGAAAGCATTAACTGAGCTGATCATATTGATCACTGTTTTTTCTTTTCCTTGCAGCTCTAGATTAAGGTCATTCAACATGTTTGTCACATCAGTTAAAAATACTAAGTCTAACAGCCACTGACTGTCATTTAGTTCCTTGCATTCTGCATTTCCAGCTTCACGAAAAAATCCTTTATTTCTGGACAGATCTCTCGAAATCTTTGCAGGAATTTGCCTCGGCGAAGCCATTGCACATCAGTGTGCAGCAACAGCTCAGAGTGGTCGCACTCAGCCTTCTCCAGATGCACACGGAATAGCCATCTTTGAAGTTATCTAGCACGAAGAGAACAGGCAATCTTTGTTGCTACGTCCACGATCTCTTTCATGTTGAGCATTTTAGCGCATAACACTTGTTGATTGATTATACGGTGGTAATTCAGGAAGTTCGGAAAAGCATCATCCTCTCTGCACTTGGCAATAAACCCATTCAAATGGCCGACCATTGCTGGTGCTCCATCCGTGGTGATGGACACTAGTTTATGCACTGGGAGTTAGGTTTTCTCAATAAAGTTTTTAAACCACTGAAATATGTCCTCTCCTCGGGTCTTTTCTTTCAAGGGCAGCACTGTTAATAGCTCATCTTTTGCAGAAATATCAGTAAACACCATACGAATGAAAATGCACATCTGGGCTGTGTCACTCACGTCCGTAGATTCATCCAACTGCAGTGAGAAACACTCACAATCTGTGATGTCCTTCCAAAGTTGCTGGGTCAAATCCTCATCAATGTCTTCACTGCACCATTTAACTGTACTTCTTGACAGCTGGAGAGCTTTGACCGAAGATAATATTTCTGCCTTGTTTTTAAAATCTTGGAACAATGAGTCAGCAGCTTAAACAAATGCTTCTTTTACCATCTCCCCATCTTGGAAGGACTTTTGTTTTTTAATAATGAGGTGACACACCCGTAACAATGCTTTGGTGGTGGCTTTGGCTTTTGAAGTATGTTGTGAGAAAAATGACTGCTGTCCGGACAACTGGCCTTTTAGTTCCTTCACCTTTCTCTTTCTCAGTTCGCTTTTCGGCGGGAAGTCTGTGTCATATTTTCCGTGAGCAGTCCAAAAATGCCGCTCCACATTTCCTTTCTTTGGTAATGCAATGGCAGACTGGCAGATGAGGCAAACGCACTTCAAAAATGTCTCTGTGAAAAAAAAAGTCCTCCTCCCATTCCAAGTGAAAGTAATAAGTTTTTTTTTCTTTTTACATAGGCCACTCATTTTACCTTTCTGAAGAAAACCGAGCTCTAAAAATGGAATACTACTTGCTGTCTAGCTTGCTAGTTTTGCTGTTGTTGTGCGCCGTTTTGTGCATGCGCAGTGATCTATGACCGGAAGAAAAAGATATCACGTTTGACATCTCATATAATGTTGTTCCTCTCCACTGCCAGGTTAAATCAATGAAAAACAGCACTGCTCATCTCAAACCATGATTGGAGTAAATAATTCGTGAGGTCACATGTATAGACGTAATCTATATAAATAAGAAGTCGGATCTTTTAAATAGACTTTTTGGTGAAGTACTGACAGTGTGTGTGATTTCCTGTCTAGCCCTATGTTATTTACGGACATTGACGCGGCTAGCAGTAAAAATAGAACCCAATCCTATTTGACGGCGTGGCCAGTTTAGATCACTTTTATAGACTATTTTGGATTCTTTTTGAAGCGGTGATGTAAAAACGGACTGGCTGCCATATATATCAATCAAGTTACAGGATGGCTGATAGGCTGACATAATTTTTCATGAGATCTACCCAAGCTACCTTTGCGATCGACTGGTAGATCGCGATCGACATAATGAGCACCCCTAGTCTAGAGTGTGCCCCCTGGTGTGTGTGGGGCCAGAAACATGCTGGGTAAAGCTGAAGGAGTCCATAAGGCTGGAGAAATTCATGGCAAAGTGATCAGAGGGATCATCAACGTTGATGTTAAAATCACCAACAATCACCAGTCTGGACAGCTTCACAGTGGAGGATAGAAAGTCCCTAAACTCCTGAAGGAAAGAACTGTTTGGACCAGGTGGAAGACAGACCACAGCACAGTTGAACGGGTCCTTATGCCCGACTTTAATCAGCTGCAGTTCAAAGGAAGCAAAGTGACCAGAGGTTGTAGAGCTACATGGAAGATGGTCTCTGAACACAACAGCTAGGCCTCCACCACGACCAGAACCCCGGGGCTGGCTAAGAAAAGAATAACCACTCGAGCAGAGTTCAATCAGACCACGATAATCAGAAGTTTGCTGCCAAACTTCAGACAGAAACAGAAAATCCAGGTTTTTAGAGAGAATTAAATCATTGAGCAGGAAGGAGTTATTGTTAACACAGCGGGTTAACAATAGAGCCATGCTGAGTGAGGTGGAGGAATCAGAAACTACAGAAACAGCTGGAGTTAGTGGACGTAAATTAGCGGGGTTAGATCTACAGTGTTTTTAAAAACCACTCATGGAGGGAACAGGAGGAGAAACCACTGAGGAATGAAGATAAAACAACCTTAAAAAACTTGGACGGAGAAACCGCGCAGCAACGCAGCCTGGCAGGAATGCGGAAGTGGCACTCAAGTCGCCAAACAAAGGACAAGAAGCTAGAAGATCACGCCGATGTTTACTAGATAAACCACACTTTAAGAGAAGTCTTATTCTCACCTGGATTCTTGCTCATTTACCTCTTTTCCTCCAACGTTTTCCCGGGATCGGATAAACATCGCTGGAGGCATCCTGGTTGGAATAGTCGTTTGGCTCCGGGCCAGTGCGTCACTCAGATAAACAAACAGGGAGGTACATCCTCGGTGCATCTTGGGCGATCATGAATGAACGGAAGGACAAAAGAGTCTGGCGATCATAGGAGATGGTAGCAGGGACATTACTGAAGAGGATCGCAGACAGGAGCAAGGTGGAAAAGAGGAGGTTAGTAGGGCTGTCGCGGTTGAGGAATTCCCCCTGCGGTGATTCAGGGTGGCTTAATATTGCGGTGTGCGATATTATTGCAGCATTTTCTTTTTATTGCATTACTATCTAAACATAATGTTTACACATTTAAAAAAGGTTAAAAATTGCCGTGCCTTCTTTTATAACACTTTACTGAATGCAGATCAAAGGGCAGTAACAACACAGATCGCAGTAACGTTTGTTTCTCTGACAGTCGGAGTCCGAGTGAACTTAAAAACAACAAAATTCAGGAGAAGGATAAACTTTTGAATGCAAATTTGGCTGCAGCATCTAACAAATAAGAAACAAGTCCCCATTTTGTTTAGTTGTTTAAAGTCAAGCATAAAAAATTACATGTACCGGGCGCGGGGCACTATCATTTCACTTTCACTTTCACACACACGAATGACGGTGCTTTATAGCTCGGTCACGTCCTTGTTACCCACAAGGAAAACCAGCATGTTAACCACATACGGTTTGAGAGAGGATCTGAGAGGGGTGGCAACATTTCCAGCAACACTGAAAACCCTCTCGGATGGTGCGCTCGTTGCACTAACGCACACGTACTTGCGTGCGACTGGCGAGCAAAGGGAATCTCTCCCGGTTGTTGCTCCACCATGTCAGGGGGGTTTCTTTAGGGTGGATGCATTCCTCCTACAAGTAGCAAACTCTCTTCGGGACGGTTGCAGAAGCAGTGCTTGTCCGGGACTTCAGCAGGTCTCCGAGCGTTTATTTATTTATTTGCCGCTGGTGGCAGCTCTGTCTCGGCCAAGGACTCTGGCTGCGCAGCAGCTGACGTACTGAAAACCAAAGTGCTCCCAAAGGAGCGAAGTAACGTTTCGTTTTGATACCAGTGCAGCCATCCTTCTCAACATGCATCATTGAGTTGAATCAAGTTCAGTAATCGCGGTGGCCCATGATGCAGCGCGGTGGGCTTCTTCATATTGCGACATTTCATTTTTGCGGTTACCGTGACAGCCCTAGAGGTTAGTGGAGAAAAGTTTGAAAAAGTGGCCGGTGACTGCGGCTAAGCCAAGCACAGGTGCCATCTTGTTACCGTCCAGATACAGGTCGTGGTATCATTCTGATCTGTACAGTATCCAGTTTGTCTTCGACATGTCTGAAGCTGTACCTGCTGTCAAATTCCACAAACATCTACAAACACCAATGCAATGCCTCTCTCTGCTGCTCCTCTTGGTTTGGTCTCCAGAGCAGTTCCGACTCTTTAGCAAGAGTAGCGCAACAATCTTAACTAGCTGTGTCTGTTGACTATTTTAACTCCACCTAAATTACTCACTGTCACACCACGTGAATAAAATGAATCACCTGAAATATTTTAGCCAAGCGCTGAAGCTGGCGTGGCCCTCTGGAATATTTGGCAGGGTGTTATTATCGGGTGGGAAGGATCATTGGGGGGATGGTGGAAAACACCCTTAATACATGCCTGTCAGGACCAGAGGAACTGATCACATCCAAGCTGTGTAAAATTAGGCACAAGATTCAACTTTGTGCCCAAAGCTTCATTCATAGTTTCCATGTTGCATGACTTCAGCTCCGATTGGGATTTTATTAACTAACAAGCCACAGGATGTACTTTTCACGCACAAAGTATTCAGTATTCAGCTGCACAATGTTGTGATTATGAGGGTTTGACTTTATTTTTACAAATACTATATTTGTTTCTATGCTTTGTAGTTTGCATCACATTTTTCTTTGTGTTTTATAGGATATTGGCGATAGATTTCATACACGTGATATGTAAAATATTTTATAGATTAAACAAATTCCTGTTCCAAATTGTTCTTTACTATTAAAGACCAAGTTCACTTGTTATTTCAACACATTTGTAGTTGTCTTCAGTGTAAATGAATGTCGATCTCTGTGGGAAAAAAGATCTGGCGTTCCGGTTTCAGGAACTAGATGTTAGCCAGAGAAGTGGGGAGCAGAACATGACAGCATTTAGTGTCTTATTTCCTGATATTCGGACATCTCACCTCTGATTGGCTAACAGCAACACGACTCTACCACTGACTCAGTTTGCTTTGCAATGTTGATGTTTTAACTCCACAAATAACACAAGACAAAAGGAGTTCTACTGTGTGGTGGAGTTGCTAATGCTAACGGTTCGCTTCTACTAGCCGAGGTGCGTTCTACCAGCCTTCCTCATCGTGAGCTAAGATGGGTGAGTCCATGAATGCTAGTTTATAGTGTGACAAAGATCTGTCAGGATTTTCTGAACCAAGCATCTGTTTTCTCTCAGCGGCTAATGCAGACTAAAATAGGGGTAGAAGGCAGATTAAAAAATAACAAGTAAAATGGTTTCTCAGTGAACTTGCTCTTTAAATATAATGTTCCCGTGGTTGTTGTCTAACAAAACACAATGTGCATTTATTAGGATGTTGCTCAGTGAAACTATTTTCAGACCTTTTGTATTTATGTTTTTACTGTAGCATCTGAGGGACCACGGTGTGATCACTGGTCAGAAAGCCTTGTGCTTTCTCCAACACATCATATTTCTTACAAACAAAACACCTGCTATTCTAAAACTATGCATTTTATTCAACTGCAATGCAAATAAAAACACATCATAAAGCGCTTTTTTTAAAGCGGCCATTCAGAAAGAATCCTCGTTTGCTTAATTTTCTGTTTTTAGCATCAAGTTCTACAGAATTGTTTGAACTGGAAGCCAAAATTGCAGCTAGGAACAGAGCTAAACCGGTGCAGAGATCCCAGACTGTGATTCATGTTGCTTTCCAGAAAAAAGGAGCAAGTGAACACAAAGTCTTTAACTTAATACATAACATTAAATACTAGGTTGACGATTTGGATAGCATTCCTCTTCTGTGTATAAAATGGGATTAAAACAACAAAAAAACATAGTAGCTAGGGTAAACACATCAGGTAAATGTTTTTATCCAATGTACTTTGAACCAGTGTCACGGATCTGGACCTGACCTCCTTTTGTGTTCTTGTTACAGCTCACATTCACCAACTTCACACTACCTGGCATCATCTGAATGTGTCAAAAGGCAGATTTGGAAGGGAGTGCATGCAGAGGAACTGACCTCCAAACTCGAGCTTAGAGGCCCTAGGACAAATGAGAAAAACAAATCCCTAGACAGGGAGATTATCTTTAAGGGATGAGCCTTGACCTAAACCACCTCCACACCTCATAGACCTTAACTCCACTCTTGGCTTTCTAGCAACAGTTATCAAACACCTGAGTGCCATTTTTGTTGACCTTAAACGTGATGCGTTCAGGAGGGGTTAAGTCATCACAAAATAATACACAGTGAGCTAAAGGTTTGTTTTAAATAATAAAACCTTCATAAAAGCATAAACTGGGTCTAAAAAGAGGCAAAACTCCCCTAAAAAGTTGTTTTTGGCCTTTTCCTTTCCCATGTGAATCAAACAAGGCCTCTCTGAATGTAGGTTAATGTACACTGGCGCTAACGCATGTTGACAACAACCCTACGCATTAGCTGTTACATGTGATCATCCTCTACACCCACTAGTCATTTACAATTCTGCAAGGACAAACGTGGAAGACGAGCACGGAGTTCGGTGTTTGCAGAGGAGAGTTGCACGCAAACTGCCACACATTAGCATGTATATTTATATAAATACCAATGTGTGATATTAGCTGTGTGTCTGTCAAGTGAAGCAGCCTGGGAAGTTTGTTATATGTTTCCTTAGCAGTCAAGAGGCTCACTAAAGTCACTGGGTAGGAAACCACAACCTCAAAATGTTAGCTGTGTACCTGAGCCAAATCCAAGTCTCCGATTGGCCAAGATCCAGACATTTAACACCACTGCACATATTCTGCATGTCAGCTCCAAGAAACTACTCTCCAATCAGCTTCTCTATAAAGTATTTGACAGGTTCAGCGGCAGCCTCATACCAGCTAAAAGTCTTGTTCACACTCAGACACGTACGGAAAGTCCTGCAGATGGCAAAAGTATTAGGAGCTAATCAGGTGACGGAAAAAAAATCTGCAAACTAAGTAGAACATTACCAACATTAAATCAGAACTGTGAGATTTTAAAGGTGTTATATTTATCTTAGCATTTGTTCAATAACTTTAGAAGATTTGTGTGGTTCTGTGACCAATGTTAAAGCTCACTTTAAAAAAAAACATATTTCAATATTTTCTAAAAAGTAAAACAATGACAATTGAGTTATTTTTGGTTTTAGAAAAGACTAAAGTAAAAAAAACACACACCCAAATGTTATTTCTTATATAACACAAGTATTACATTTTCATTTGTAACTATTATTAGCCTGGCAAGCCAGACTAAATAAATGTATTATTTAGTCTGGCCACGCTCCATTGACGGCTCTCGGTTGTGGGGCGGGTTCTACCGTTGTCTTTCAAATGATCTCCGCGTTCCACTGGACAATGAATGTGACATACTCTTGTTCCACTCTGTTGCATCATCCCACCCACCAGGCATATAGAGTGCCCTGATTGGCCCACAAAGCGGATAAAGCTCTGTGATCTGTTCACTAAGCAGATAGAGCACTATGACTGGCCCACCATTATGGACCAATCACAGGTCTTTATGTGTTTGAAACCGCTCTAGAGAGCTGTGATTGGCTAGCCAGAGTCCTGGTAGGAGCTGCTGAGGTTCCAATGGAGCATGCCTAGACCAAACTTTGCAAAGCAAGAATTTTGGTCTGGTTCACTAGGCTAAACTATTATAGCTGTTATACAACAATTAATAATCAAATAAGGTTGTTTTAAAAAGAGTAATAAGAAAAATCTGAAACAAGAAGTTATTTTTTTTCTATGAATAATAAATATGATAATTTATGTATATTAATAATTGATATTTTTGAGTATAGTTTAATTTTTCTATAAATAAATAAGAAGTAGGACGCAAGTCATGGAAACAGTCAGTTTAAAATCACACAATCATCATGCGATTGTTTGAGCTTTTCTTCTAAACAGATGTAAAAATGCATGACGTTAAAAATCACACCATGTACACACGTATCCCAGCTTTTGCTAAACCGGATATCCTACCCCACCAAGCACACCACCTCATGTTCAGCAAAAACAAAACAAATCCAGTGTATTTAGAAGCACATTCATAGACATGCCCAACCCTGTAGGTGGCAGTAGTTCCCAAAATCTTCTGTGTCTTATCCAAAAGCATTCTTCAGAATAACTAGGTGGTGAGCGATAACTGACCTTAACGTCGTCATTCACCTGTTTTCTCCGTCATAGAGCAGTAAATCATCTTGTAAAAGATGTAAGAGAGTAAAGTCTCACATGTGATGTCTTAGCCTTTTTATCGCGTGCAGTGACATTGCGAAACCTAAAACCCTGGTTGTTTTTGTCCACAGGCAAACGCTACGCTGGCAACAGAGAATTTGAAAGTCTCTACTTTGGTCTGAATTTTTTGAATCATCTTTTTTGTGCTATCTCTATTTTCATGTGGGTGACAGGCCAAACCATGGAATATGTCTTTGTTTTGTGGGATACCCGGCTATGTGTGAACAGGGTCTCTGACTGAACAACCCTCAATCAGCTATCTGAATGTTCATGATGTCAGAACAATCCAATAAAGACTGAAAATTTTACATTTTTCAGAAAGCCAGCACGCATTTCAGAATCTCAAGTCCATCTCTTAACAAACCCAACTTTTCAGCTGTAACATTGTTTGTAAAGTTTAGACCAAAGAGAAAATACCCTCAGTCATAATGCACCGCTTTCAGCAAACACAACAAATGGAGTCAAGCACGGCGGTGGATGAGTGATGATATGGCCTAAAGGACCTGGACACTTCACAGACATTTAATTGACCTGTTTACCAAGAAAACAACAAAACAGCTGCTAAAAAAATAAAAGAGTCTAATAATTTTTACCACTAGTCACCAGTTTTTATCTTCACTCTTCTTCAACACATATGGAAGTCCTGATTCTCTCTTAAAGCTGGAGGGTAAAAATAGCACCGGTGTTGGCAACCTTGGCTCAGGTGAGCGTTGCCTCAGAGGTGTAGCTGACTTTTGATCTATATTTAATAGAGTGAAAGAATTGCAGTGGTGCATGAGGCTGCCCTTTCAGAGCTGGCGCCCATGTCACCATTTTCAGCAGTTCCATGTTACCGCAGTGCTGAAGTAGCAACAACACGAAACAAATGTGGGTCTTTCAAATCAGAACTCATTAAACTAAATTCAACTAAAAACTAGGTTCAATAAATTACAATTAAATCAATTAAATTCACATCTAAGAATGAGGCATGTCGGCTCAAAGTGGCCAATTTGAGAGGTTGTCCTGTTATGACTAAAGAAAACAAAAACACTAAGATAATAATATCGTGTTGTGGGACAGGCGATTGTCTTCCCTGAAGGAGATGTCTCATGCTCCCATCACGTGGAGCTGATTTAAAAACATATTTAAGTTACTTTCCGTGAACAGAAGTTTAGTCTCGAGTGGCATCCTGAGCTCCTACAGAGACTGCTGTGGGGGTTCGCTCATCTGCTTCATGTGGTGAAAGCCATCAGAGCTAATGAGTGACTTTACAAGAGGAAATAGAGCATAATAGCTTCTTTTTTTCCTGAAAGACAAGGGTGAACTTTGTCAATCGTATAGTCATATGCTTCATATAAAACCTCTGACACCTTGAGTGATGTAGCATGCTGTCTTCTCTGCCCTCAGGATCTTTCCGTCCACAGAGGCTTTGTGTGACAGCCTCTGTCTTCACAGCCATGTTAAAGCATAAAACAAGCCATCTCAGCAGAGATCCTTGTCAAAGCAAACAAAGTGAAAACTTTAAAACCCAAAAAAGAAAAACAGTGTGGCAGCGAGTAGACCTGTCGCCACCTAACACCTTCCAAAAACAGGAATCAAGGCTTGTGTGCTCTAATAAATCAAAGCAACTGTGCCTGAATGAAGCATGCCTGAACTGGCCTGCATCATTGTACACTAAACACACAAGTGTTCTCGTGCAGAAGTTGCTAATGTTGAATTTGTTCGTTTCAGAGGAATTCTGAACATATTTTCAGCTTAAATTTCTTGTTGTTGTTGTTGTTGTTGTTGTTGTTGTTTGATTTAAATCAACCCACAAAAATTCATCTGGATGCATTTTTCTAACCCTTAAAAATGCCTTGAGCCTTTTACAAGAATATTCAATAATATTCAGACCTGTAAATTAGCACAGCAGTGGCGTGTCCAGATCTTTTAAAATGGGGTGGCCCAGGTGAGGCACAACTTTGTGCATGGGTGGCACCAATGGTTACGCTTTTTTTGTTTTACCCCCAAGCCTTTTGTGGACAATGAAAAGCCTATTTAAAGGTAAATTAGTGTGGTGGCACCTGGGGTGGCCAATCAGATTCCGAGGGTGGCATGTGCTACCCCAGGCCACTCCCTGGACACGCCCCTGTAGCACCGTTATAAACACTTCTGGCAGCAGGACAGCCTCCAATCTTTGTGAATAATCCTGCCAGTTTCTCAGATTCATTCTGACTAAAATTTCCATCTCTGATGATGCTGCATAAAGGAATCATTTATGGATTTCTAATAGCTGCTCAAAAAACATCTACGTTTTCACATCATATTTTTAGTTTGCCAATTTTGAGACTACAGTACAAATCTCAATAGTAAAGTTGGAATGATGAGATTTTATTGTAGAAGGAATATTTCCACAATAAAATCAAATTGTCAAGAAAACAGTCCCAATAACCCCCAAATTCCACTACCTCCGCTCCGCTCCGGTCCGCCCCCGCCTTCCGCAGCCGCTCGCTTCCGAACTCAATTTTTACTGGTACCCGCTCTACAACGGCTCCGCTCCGGTGAGGAGACCTGAGGGGGGCAAACAAGCATGCGCGGGACTTTTGAGATCTTGCGATACAGTCCGAGCAATAAACGCGGAAGTTAGATCCAAACACCCGTTGTGTGGGAGAAGCATCGGCATGAACTGTTTAATCTGCCCATCATGTGTGTTGAGAGATCAGCAGCGTTTGGATCAACAAAGTGTGACTACTTTGATAGTGGAAACTGTATTTATGGCTTACTTTTGTGCATTTTAACTTCAGCCGCCATTGATAGTTGTTAAAAGTTGTTAAACCTGTGCATATGAAACAAAAAACGCCTTTTGTTTATCGATTTATTGTGAAAAACGGAAATTGTGCTTGCTCCTTTTCCTGTTGGACGGTTGTGATTTCTGTCCATTTACTGCGGAGGTGCTCCGGCGTAAGGGGGAAAATAGGATCGATTCTATTTTTGCCGAACGCCGGAACAGAGGGCGGCGCACGGCGCCGCACTGCCGGAGCACGGCCGCAGTAGTGGAATTGCTCTGATTGACTACAACGGGACCGATTTTGCTCCGGCGTTCGTGTCGGAGTGGAGCGGAGCGAAGGTAGTGGAATTTGGGGGTAAGTCCCAAAACTGTAAAACTCAAAATGTTGATGGAAAAAAAATGTTTATCTATTTTTTTAATCAAACTAGAGATGATAAGAATCTACAAGTTATCTACATTTAAAATGAAGAACAGGAACTAACAGTGATGCAGAAAACCTATATTCTAGCCACATGACTTGTGTAATTACTTAACTCGTTCACTGCCACTGACGACTAAAGTCGTCATTTGCATTTTTTTACTGTTTGAGCATCGGAACGAGCCCCCGCGCTGAGAGAACAAACATCTCAGCCCTGAAGCCGATCTTCATCCGCATACGTCACAGATCACATGATCAGGAAGCAACACATCCATGTGTTTGGAGATCGTTTTGGGCCGTTCCTGTTAAAAAGGTGAGGCGCAAACCGGAAAAGCGCCTGCCGATCACAATTCGACAACGGATTATGAAAGAACGGATAACGCTCGAAACACGCAGCTCCTTCCTGATGTAAGAGGCGAGTCTCCTCTTTGTTTTGGTTGTTTTGGCATCGACATCATGCTAGCACGCAACGTTCTGTGACTCTTAAAAAACAGTAAAAACGGTGAGAAACGCTGGCAGCGAAGGCCGTTAGTGATCAGGAAATGGCTGGCAGTGAATGAGTTAATTATGTGTAACAGTACACTTATAACCCTTTATAACAACAATAATATAAAAAGAGAAAGGAGTTTACATTTCATCTCTAACCCTAACCCTAGCTACTCTTTTCTATTCTTTTAAAGATTGGTCCCCACCAGTATTTCAGGTCCCATCATGTTAATGTAATAATGGTCCCAAGTATTTTGTGAATGCTACCTCCCTCCCTGCTCTTACAGCGATTGGAGGTTCGTATGTGTGACACTGTGCTCCTTTCCTCCTTCTCTAGCCATGACCACTGCTGTGCTTTTGTCTCTTGGACTGAACCAATGGCGCCTCGGCCCTTCAAGTGGCCAACCTGTGGACCACGTGTGTGCCGAACCGTAGAGAGATCTGTGTGAATCACAGATTGATGATGATCTGTTGCACCCCTTACATTGTTTGTTACTCTGATTGGTCCTACTCCTGTCAGAATGCATGCAGAGACAGTCTGAAACACAACTGTACAGGATTACCATTACCAGGCTATCATTTCATATTGAGCCAGGTTCTGTTGGAGGTTTCTCCTGTTAAAGGGGACTTTTCTAGCCTAGTGAACTAGACCAAACTCTTGCTTTGCTAAGTTTGATCTAGGAACGCTGCACTAGAACCTCCGCAGCCCTTAGCAGCATTCTGGCTGGCCAATCACAGCTCTCTAATGGGGTTTCAAGCACATAGAGAGCTGTGATTGGTCCATAATGGTGGGCCAATCATAGTGCTCTATCTGCTGTAGCGTTATGAATATTATAATTGTCTGCCCTTAACAGCTGCCCCTTCACACAGTAACAACGTGTAGGAATCGCCAAGGTCGGATGCTTGTTTCAGTATGTTTACATTCCAGGAGAAGAGACAGAAGAAGAGAAGAAGAACGCTTTTAATTAATCAAAGTACTTTATTTGTGATAAAGCTAATCAAAGCATATGTTGATCAATAAAAATCAGGTGAATGATCTGTGAAATAAAGATGTCATGAGTTATGTGTTTAATGAATAAACAGGACTGCACCAGACAGACTGATCCACATTAACATGGAAACGCATGACACATTGTTCTCAACCAATCAGAACTTTCGTCTGTCGTAGGGCAGAATCTGGGTTGTTTAATGAAGTTGTCCAATCCGGTTTACTAAGATTTGTAAACAACTAGGGGATATAAAACAAGGCAACGCCATTTTATTCTCAGTTCCATTTTAACCTCAGCTCTGTTCAATTGGAGGTCCTAAGGATTTCCATCGTCATCGTTAAGAAAGTTGCAGGCTGGCCAGCTGCACTTTCCTACTTTAAGCTGAGAACTGTCAAGCTGGAGATTTCCGTCGTTTGAACAACAAGACGACGTTCCTTCAAAATAAGAGCTAACTCGCTGACGCCTGCCGCTGATACCGGGAGTCGATCCGCAGATGGGCTTTGTCTTGCTGCGACCACTGCACTACCAGCTCCAGTACACCTGAAGGTCCGAGGACCTGGCATTTCCTGATCTAACACGGGATGCTCCAGACGATACGTGGTTACGGCAAAATGGCTGCTCATGTCATCAGCTTCTGAAGCCTCGTGGTTCCCAGTCATAACAACCAGATCCGCTACGTCAGCCTAGAGATTCTGAACAACACACACACACACACGCACCAACACTATAACATCCAAATCCAGGGTTTCCCTTACATACGCGTAGCCGTGGCAGGCCGCCACGGCTGAAATCCCACCGCCACGCCTACAACATCCCAAGTTTTATTGATGTTTTTTTTTGTTGCGCCGTTTCCCTAAAGAAGCAGCGGGAACTACTGTGTTGTTGCTTGTGATCACAGCTGGCAGGTAGCAAGGAGGAGGAGGCAGGGCAGGGTGGTTACAGCTATGAGCGTACGGATAAAGCATTTTTGACGAATACGAGAAAGAAACGAGTGTAAAACTCGAAAATATCTGTAATCGTGCTGAATGAAATTCTCATTGGGTAACTGACTGTCTTCACGCTCTGTGATTGGCCAGTCAGATAGAGCGCCCGCCCCTCCCTACACACAAAGCTGCAGCCGGGAGCTCCGTCAGCTCGGCCCAGGCATCAACGCACACACACACAGACAGTAAAGCCGGGCGGACACTGTGCGACTTTTTCACTTTTTTGAGCAGATTTTCCACTCGTGCGAGAATCCACAAGATCGGGGCGAGTTTTGTGCTGAGCGTCGTGTAGTGTACAGGGGGTTACGAGAGGCAATTAACACCACGTGACCAGCTACCGATCAGCAATCATGAGCTCGCACGGACTTCTGGAGTGTTTAATATTTATCTCATTCCTCATGAGGGTTGAAGCGGCGCTGCGAGCAGCTGCGACCCAAAAAGTACCAGAACCGCTCACGGCGCATTCGCAATCCTGCATCAACTCCGCTCACCCGCTATTTCCCCAATAACACACGTTGTTCGTTTTTATTTCTACACGTTTTTTTTCTTACTCACAATGATTGTCAAGAAAGCGTGTTTGTCGTGTTCATGTCAAATTAAACTGATCACAAAACACAGATTTACTTTCTTTATTTCGTTTTCCTCATCCAACCCCCATAAATCCCTGTGTGTCCTCCTGCAGCTCTCCCGAAGGACAACAGGCAAAACAAGACAAAAAAGTCTGACATGTTGTGTAAAAACTGCTATTTTTAGCATATTTTAGGTCCGACGTGTTGCTACCAGACGTACAGAGTGAGCACATGACTCGTGATATCTACCCTACGCTGAAGTCGTACAGTTTGAGCTGAAGCTGTGTTACGAGTGAAAAAGTCGCACAGTGTCCGCCCAGCTTATTATAATGTTCACTGTAATGCATCTTGATGTTCTTAACAAATAAATTAAATCAAAGATATTGGCCAATAATGCCAAATATGTAAATTTGTGTTTCAGTCATTTTTATACTGGCTTAAAAATACTTCATTAAGTCTACTAAACGGGGGTGTAGAACGTGTTTAACAGGGCCAGCCCAGTAATGATCTTGGACCAAAATAAAGGGGACAGAAAGTCAAATAAAGGGGGCAAAAGAAGATGTTTTTCCAGACGCCAAGAAAAATTAAATGCCAAATCCACCCTGCAAAGTGTGTCACTGAGAGTTTAAAACAGAAATTATTATTGTGCAAATATTGGTGTACTCACCTTTAATACTAGTTATTACAATGCATCAGTCGCTGGATTGGTGCAGTTCAAAGTGGAGTGCATCAAATGAAACAATATTAACATAAAGGTGAGACGTGTCATACCCCCCCCCCCCCCCCCCCCCCCCCCCCGCCAAGACCACCTCCACCACAGCTGGAAAAATTCCTAGGGGAAACACTGAAATCCATATGCATCCATCATTGAGATAGTCCTGGTAGATTGTAAGAATTTATAATTGTAGAAATTAAAGATTCTTAAACGATCCCAACTCTCTCTTTTCTTGTCTCTCAGTCAATACAGAGTGTTTAAATAAACTCCCTGATGATAAAAACAACCACTTCTGATTATAATATTTACATCTAATTACAGGGTATAAATATACGATCTATATTTCACTACACTGCTTTGTGAACCAATCACAGCGCTTTATCCGCTTTGTGGGCCAATCAGGGCCCTCTATTCGTCTGGTGGGTGGGATGATACAAAAGAGTGGAACAAGATGGCGACAGCTCGTTTGAAACTGCTTTTACATCAATTTTAGACTATTTGTGATGGACTTGTGCTCTGTCCAGATGCAATCTTGCCTAACACCCAACATCTTCTAGTTTACACCAGTTTACCTGCAACCCAGAACAAGAAGAACTGGGTAAAGAAAATGGACCGTCCGTTTTTGCCTCTGCCTTGTCTAATTTCTCTAATACTAGCAGAAAACCACCCTCACAGAACATTGCTGCCAGCAGCCTGTTAGACTGTGTCATTTTGTTCTCATGGTTTGTAACTTAGAAATGTCTAAAGAGCACAGTCGCGCTATTAAGGCTGAAGACGATTTTAGAAGAGCTCCAATTCTACATCTTGTGAGAACCTGCTATAAACCGTTTCCACTGTTCTGGGCGTCCCTTCCAAACCACCTTCTACTGTTGAAGGCTAACGTTGGCACGCCTCTGAAGAGGCTTTACTCCAGCTGCTGCTTTCACAGTTCCTCCGTAAACAATCCTGCTTCCTCAGCTGTTTTGTCAAAGCCTCCCCGCTACTTTCTCTACCCCCCATTCCAAAAACAAACTGTGTGCATTATCCTTGTAATTTGTGCATCCTGCTGAGAAACTTCCACAAATTTAAGTGGATTAAAGCCATTTGTTTCATAAAGAGAAGTCTACCACAGTGGAGCCAAATACTGACATCACCCTCGTGTTGAAAGCTCATATCTTTTACTACAAATCAAGTATTTTAGAACAAAATCTATTCACGACTAGGCTAAACTCTAACCTTCACCTTAACCTTAACCCCATAACCAAAAAATTGTGTTTGGCTCAATAAAGAAGCAACAAAGACAGTAATCTCAATTAGAATAAACTGCTATCCATTTAAGTCTTCACTTGGATTAAAGATCAACTTTACTCATGTTTCAATAAATTTGCAGTAGTCTCTAGTAGGACTGAATGCCAAGAAGGTTGTCCTCTGGGCAAACAAAGCTCCTGTGCACCTGTTTCAGGAACTAGAAGTGAGCGAGATCAGAGTTGTGCTTCAGACGGCAGGATTTGAACTCGTATTTCCTGATATTTGGACATTTCACCTCTGATTACTTAACAGTAATGCAACTTCACTGCTGACTTTGATGTTTTATTTCCACAAATAACACAAGCCTGAAGGAGTTCTGCTGTGTGGTGCAGATGCAATTGCTAACAGCAGTGAAAAATAGTGGTCACAGCAAAACTACCCATAGAGTGAATGTAAGCCACTTCTTTGTTTGTAACATTAGCATACACTTCCTTGGTCTTCATCCAAGGCAAGAATAGATCAAAGTTTCTGGTTCTGGTCCAGTAAAAATCTATCGGGGCAGTTAATTACAATGGATTATGATAACGCACACTAAAGTTCTTTTAGAGGAAAGTTAATGTAAGCTAACTTAGTGCCTTTCCCTCTTTTATCACACACACACACACACACACACACACACACACACACACAGAGAGAGAGAGAGAGAGAGAGAGAGAGAGTCCCTCAGCGGTTTGCCTCTCCTTCACTTGTTCAATCTCCTTCCGTCTGTCTATTTTTCCTGAATTAGTTCTCATTCAGTCTTTCTGAATTATTCCTGTTCCCCTTTTTTGTTTCCTCCCCTCTTCCTGCATGCTGAGCAAATGTCTCTCTCTTTACACTTCACAGGGGCTCAGAGAGATCTGTGTTCCAGTAATCACAACACTGAGCAAACAAACACTAGACAAGATCAATGCTGGGATCATTTAAGGGTGTCAAAAGCAGTCAAAGTGCTAGCTGTTTAAAAACTAAAGAAGCCATCAAACAACTTGTTTCTCAGGATTTGTGCAAGAAATTGTAGTGATGTGTCAATAATTAGGAGTTAGACATCAAAGAGATTTTGCTGTGTTCAGCCCAGTCTGGTGGATCTGGATGGATCCATGTTGAGCAGATTAAAATGAGCCATGCAATGAACAACACAGTCTGTCTGTGTCTTTGCTAAAATGGCTTTGTGTATTAATGTCCAGATGGACATTTGTGTTGTAAGCTGCTGCACTTCTGTTTACGACTAGGTGGAACTGTCCTAAAAACAGCAGCAGATCCCCCCTTCAAAAAAAAAAAAAAAAAAAAAAAACAGAGATAAAGAGAAAAAGTTGTGGAGACTCTAGTATGGGATACGATTTTACCCTAAATATGTCTGCAGTGTTTCTACTAAAGAGCCTGCAAACCACATCTCTCCTGCTGGTTTCAGGGTTTCTGCAGGGCAGAGTCGAGACAAGGGGTCACGGTTTCCCTCCTGACTTTTACCCTTGCTATAGACTCTGGTTTGAGGCAGAGTGAACCAGCGGGATGGGGCAGAGGGACGTGTTTAACACACAACAGCTTCAGAGTCTGAGAAACGCTGCAGGAATGAACCAAAAGAGAACAAAAAGCCAAGAGGTAGAAATTTCCCTGCAGACCAAAAGTTTAAGGCTGAATGAGACACAGGATTACTCCTAAATGGACCATCTTATTTCCAAACAGGACCTGTCTGGACTACCAAGTGATAGCAACGTCTGCACTCTGAGACTTCACCCATTATTGGGATAAACTGTTTATGAGCTTTAAACTGTGATAGGTGGTCTTTGCAGTAGGTTCAACAGCAGCGGATTCAACTCTCAACAGTCAAGAAAATTCCCAAGAAAGTAAAATTGGGTGATTCTTGCTACTTATGCCCTTGAGGACTAGAATTGAATGTCCCTGATCTAAATGTACTAAATCTACCAACATGAGCATTAGATCTTCAATTATTATGCTTTTATTCATTGTTAGACTGATATCGTCACATATTTTAGAAGCCATGCAGTCTGGCTTACATTGAAGCTCACAGATCACTATCAGGCTTGCACTGTCTGGCATGTCCCGGTTCCATGATGGGGTTTTTTTTTGTGCTGCTTTTTGACTTTTGGTTATTTTTAAACAATATTGGTCTGCTTTGTTATGTTTTTATTTTACATCCCCTTTCGATGTCAGCAAATATTGGTTTTCCTATCGCCGATACCGACGCAGATATGTAAAGGTCCTAGCCGATGGCTGATAGGTGCTGCCGATTTTCACGTCCAATATCTAGATGTTTTTCCCAACTCACTGTCATGCTTGCATTTCTAATAACATCCGTTGGTGCACAATATTTCTGAAGCTAATTCGGAAATCAAGGTGCCAGAGTCTGGAGGAAGACTGGTCAGAGGGAAATGCCAAATAGCCTGAAGTCCAGTGACAAGTACCCACAGTCAGCGATGGTCTGGTGTGCCATGTCAGCTGTTGGTGTTGGTCCACTGTGTTTTATCAAGGGCAGGGTCAATGCAGCTAGCTATCAGGAGATTTTGGAGCACTTCATGCTTCCATCTGCTGAAAAGCTTTATGGAGATGAAGATTTCATTTTCATCACGACCTGGCACCCGCTCACAGTGCCAAAACCACTGGTAAATGGTTTACTGACCATGGTATTACTCTGCTCAATTGGCCTGCCAACTCTCCTGACCTGAACCCCATAGAGAATCTGTGGGATATTGTGAAGAGAAAGTTGAGAGATGCAAGACCCAACACTCTGGATGAGCTTAAGACCGCTATCGAAGCATCCTGGGCCTCCATAACACCTCAGCAGTGCCACAGGCTGATTGCCTCCATGCCACGCCGCATTGAAGCAGTCATTTCTGCAAAAGGATTCCCGACCAAGTATTGAGTGCATAACTGAACATTATTATTTGAAGGCTGACTTATTTTGTATTAAAAACACTTTTCTTTTATTGGTCGGATGAAATATGCAAATTTTTTTAGATAGGAATTTTGGGTTTTCATGAGCTGTATGCCAAAATCATCAATATTGGAAACAATAAAAGGCTTGAACTACTTCAGTTGTGTGTAATGAATCTAATATATATGAAAGTCTAATGTTTATCAGTACATTACAGACAATAATGAACTTTATCACAATATGCTAATTTTTTTAGAAGGACCTGTATTATCAGATGTTATTCAGGAATGTAAAAAAATATTTTAATTAAATTCTGCAACAGCACCAGGCTGCCCAGAGAAGTGCCTGACTTTAAATCAGCTTTAAAATGAAGATATATCAGCCGATGTCGATCGGCCCAATTGGCCGACTGATCTGCCCCCAATCCCTTCTCTCCTTTTTGCTTAATGTTTAAATGCACTTTAAAAAGTGAATACATTCTATTCTTCAGTTAAAACAATTATGTTAGCATAAAGTTGGGGCCATAATCAGGATCGTTTCCTAAGAGGTTAACACCGATGCAAATGTGTGTATGCACAGAAGAATTATGCTGTACCCGTTTTTGTTGTTGTTGGTGAACTATCAAGGGCAAAAAAACAGTAAAGAAGAGTTTGTGTTAGCTAACTCAAGTAAAACAAATACTGTTAACAAATCATGCAGAAAACTAAATAAAAAAAGTGCTCCAGAACTTTGTGGATTCAGACAGTGTATACTTCCACCTTAGCCTCAAATCTTGTTTTGTGAATGCCATACAAAGTTAGATAAACAAAGTTTCTGGGTCAAATGGAAAAAATAAATTGTGGAAGGTATTACATCCAAAGTTTACCAAAGAAACCTTCACAAACCCAGAAGTTGTGGAGTTGCATTTAGCTTCTACCTGTCTGTCAGGAGGGCATCGTTCCAAATGTCACATCATAACTGACACGCCGGCAGTCGTTTGAACAAAAGCCCCGACTGTCATCTGACTTCACTTCCTCTCAGAGCATTGCTGAAACCCTCGCTCTGGTTTATTTCTCCTCCTTCCTCACCCTCTTTGGCTTTATCCCCCCCTCAGTCCTTTTCACTCCTCCTAAAACCCTCATACCACCCTACGGATTTATGAGCTTAAATGCCAGTCTTATGATATCAGTGTCACTCAGATTAGGCGCCTTAAATACGATGTAAATGTAGAAACGTGGGCCAATGAGTGGGCACTGTTCAATCCAATTAACCATAATGAAGGCTGCCTCGAGGAATCTAAAAAGCAATAATATTGTAATGTCATTTATTTTGACTTGTTTACTAATGCACTCCAGTTGCATAGCTGAAAATAAGCCTTCTTACAGAAATGTCCTTTAATTTACTCTATAGGGCCTACTCACTGGAATATATAAAGCAGCATCCAGAAACTACAGTGAAGGCAGCACTAACGCTAAGCAGAGGCAGGTGTTCAGATGCTGGTTAATCAGCAATCCTAGTTTTTCCTCAGCAAAAGGTCAGGAAAAAACAACAACAGAAAAACACAAACGTGAAGTCATCTTGTAATTTACTGCCATGGTTTCATTTGGGTTTTCGTTCTTTATTGATTTATTTGTTTGTTTTGTGAGTTCTGTATATATGCTCTCAGGTTTTGTCCTTTACTTCCACCCGTCCATTCGCTGTCTCCAGCTTAGGGTCGCTGGGGCAGCAGCCTAAGAAGAGAGGCCCAAACGTCCTTCTCCCCAGCCACGTGGGCCAGCTCCTCTGAGGGAATCCTAAAGGTTGGCTTATGCTTGATGCGTCCACGAGGTCTGCACTGCCAAATTACGTCATTTCAGAAACCAGCAATGTAATTTGGTCAAGTGGTATAGGGAGCCTAAGTCACGCCCATGTCTTTCCGATCATGGGTCCCCGGAAGAACGAAAAATGAATGCAAAGGGGAAGGGGGGGGGGGGGGGGGATATTAAAATGAATACATTTAAAACATTTAAAATAAATTAAAAAAATGAATGCAAGCCAGTGGGGCTAAAACGCTATTTTCTAATTCTGCATGTTACCTGCCATGGATTTCACATATGATGTCCGTGAATTTTAAAGAAGCATTTTGATACCAAGAATGTGCTTATTTTCGCACGGGGGGAAAGGCTCTTTTAGGTTTTGTGTGAAAATAAGTCCACAACTACAAATGTGCTTCACGAAATTGACGTCATCTAACCAGACAGGGAGAAAACAGAGGGAAAACTGCTGTAAGTTCAGCCAACTTCAAATCCTTCCTTCAGGAGGAAAGAACCACCATAAATATGGACATGTAATAAGAAGCAGCTACACTAAAGAAGAGAAGATTCGGTGGTAACGTCATGCAACGTGCCTATGTCTTGTTTGTAGTAGTGCTAATTACGAACTTTTACAAGCTGGTGAATCTAAAAGTATGTGACAGGCGTGGTTGAAACGCCCATCATTAGTTTTCATTTAAATTGCAGTACAATTGTGCGATCCAGGGCATAAGGCAAAGCGGGTTAGAAAATAGCTCGTTTAATGCCGTTGACTTGCATTCATTTTTTTGTTCTTCCGGGGACCCACGAGCCGACCGAAAGGGGAGGAGACTTAGGCTCCCTATTTCCGTAGTACGATGACATCATCGGCAGGCGCAGGACCCCGAGCAGATTCAAAAACTACAGAACAAAAAAACTGCTATCGGCATTGTATTCTCTCGAAGGAAAGACCATCAAAGTTTGAGAGCCGCGCCGAAGTTGCATGCTTTCGGCTCCACAGGTAACAACATTTACCGTAATGTTTTCTTAAGCTAGCGACAGTCACAGCGACATGGTGTAATGGTACCCTGAGATGTATGTACTGCCACTAGAACCTCTTTAATGTGTTAAAAAGACCAACACACAGTTTTGGTTCTATTAAACGAACACTAGAGGGTGCTAAAAGCAAGCAAGTGTGCCTTTAACACAGAGGTTCCCAAACTTATTTAGCCGTGCACCTCCTTCTATTTCCCGACCATGTCGACACCCCCCCCCAGCCCCCACATCAGGGCATGGCTATATATATATATATATATATATATATATATATATATATATATATATATATATATATATATATATACATATATATACATATATATACATATATATATATATATATATATATATATATATATATATATATATATATATATCAGACGTCAAGCTAAACAGACAGGGTTAAAAAAATATGATCGACCTTTTTCCCCATCACTTTCATTTTTTAAATAGTAATTAATAAGCATTCAATACCATTACAATTTCCTTTGATTTGATTTTAAATAAATATTTAGAGTGCCCAGGTAGCACATAAAAAATGCAATTTAACGGTTTTCTTAAAGTAGACTCAAGACTCAAGACAACTTTATTAGTCCCCGAGGGGCAATTCGAGACAGCATTGTGAAGCAGCCGGCACTAAAATCTCTAAATTCTAAAAACACATCCAATTTACACATTTGTAAAACCCATAAAACCTATATACACATTCATGTCATATCCTAACATGTGAATGACCAACAATGAGTAAAACTTTGGCTCACACACACACACACACACACACACACACACACACACACACACACACACACACACACACACACACACACACACGTAACTACATGCACACACACATTCAAGTAATGCACACTCCACCTATCTGCACTGAGAATTAAGAAGAAGCACAGCTCTGGGAACAAAGGAACTTCTCCTCTGTGTTTTACAGCATGGGCATCGAAGTCGGCGTTTGGAGGGCAGCCACTCGAAAACAGTATGAAGAGGGTGTGATGGGTCTTTAATGACTTTCTGTGCTAAACTTTTTAACGTAGGAACGTTTAACCTGTGGCCAGAGCTCTCTCCTTCCTTCTGCTCTGCGTAAACCTGAGCTGATCACCTACTTGTGCGTAATCAAATGTCTATAGGGGAAAATATGGAAACGATATAGCCATGAGGTTCACTTTTACCTCAGACCGACTTATTGCTGTTTTATGGTGTGGCTGAATCTGCGATCCGCTGCCACGCAGACTGGAACAACAAGTGCTGCAGTAACATGAGTTGTAGTCAGGTTCATGAGGAGTCACTGGCTGGAGCGGACCCGACTTTAATACGTCATCCCAAAATAGAAGCTAATATCTTAATTTGACCTTGAATGAAAAATGTTGTTATAAAACCTCTTTAAAGTTTTATCACGGAGGAGGCAGCGCTCATTTCTGCCTTCAGTCTGACGGCGCGCCGGAGTTAGTGCAGCGTGCGCGCTTATTGAATCTGTGTGTGTGTGTGTGTGTGTGTGTGTGTGTGTGTGTGTGTGTGTGTGTGTGTGTGTGTGCATGCGCGTGCGAAGCACAGCTCCATGAGCCGCTCCAGTCACCGCGTCTCATTATTGGCGCTATTTAAACCAATGTTGTAAAATTACTTCTGCCCAGCCCAGATGTGCTCACTTGTGCACCCGTGAGCCGTGGTTCCGCTGGAACGCGTCTGACCTCTGACAGACGCACTCTGAACTTCAGATCTTCAGCGCGCTGTTAATAGCCTGAATGGGAATCATTTCTTGATTTATTTTGTTACATCCACAATGTTCTGTGTGTGAGGTTTACAACGTCAGAACACCTGCATGAGACAGGTGTTAATTACAATCTGCCAGAATGACTCGCCACCTTCAGATTTCTCCAACACCGTTAAAAATGATCAAATACGGAACATATCGGCGTGCGCAGGCCAGAGTGCGCATTGTTATTATGAAGCTAGGGCACATGCGGAGGACACACACACACGCGCGCACAAAAATATACTTGTTTTCAATTAAATTTATTGGGCCCACTTACTTTTTCTTAGGCCCACCCACAAATGAGTTTCTGGCTACGCTAATGGTGACATATGACAGACTTCTCTGAGCTTCGCAACCATTACACTTTTCACCTCGCGCACCCCCTAGCGGCAGCTCGCGCACCCCCACCACACTTTGGGAATCCCTGCTTTAACATATTTAAATACAAGATGTTTGTTAACAAGACTTTTAAACTACAAAAACTTCCCCATCATGTTTGCATTAAACATTTTAGAGTATGCAACATAAAGGTGAGCGTGTGTACGAGTGTATGTGTGCGTCATCCATCAATGAAAAGCCAAATTTTTGGGAAAATCAAATATTTGTGGGCTGCATTGATTTTGTTGTTGTTGTTCTTTACACTCTTGTGTGAGCTCAGTCGTCCTGCCAAGTTTGTCTGCTCCGTCTTCCTTTCCAAGCTGAGGAGTCACTTATGCGGGGTAAAAATTGCTCAACGTGTCAATTTCTTTTCTTCTCTCTCTCTCTCTCTCTCTCTCTCTCTCTCTCTCTCTCTCTCTCTCTCTCTCTCTCTCTCTCTCTCTCTCTCTCTCTCTCTCTCTCGAGATAATAGTCAGCCTTAGACGTGGTAATAAAAGAAGCATTAATATATCTTTTGAACCAGTGCCAAACACCATCCAATCGGTGCATGCTTAAGCCAGGACAGTTGTTTAAAGAAGCTAAAAAAAGAAACTTAAACCTTAATTTGTAAGGTTTCTTCAGTCGATGGCTACCAGGAAACAGTAAAAGTCCGGAAAGACAGGAGACTTCTTTTTTCCCTTCAGGCCTTCACTGTAAAGGGTATTTCCTCCTGCTTTCTAAAGTAAACACTGTACTGCACTTGGTTAAATATCTTCTTCAGTCTTAGGAACTATTAGAACAAACCATCAGCTCAGTCACACAACTTAAGATGACCCTTATTTCAATAAAAGACCTTATGATCATTAATTTTTGTTCTCCCAGAAAGCAAAGTGCAATCTAGCATCTACTCGAGCAGCTAACATTATACAGCACGGTTCATTTAGTTAATAAACTTGTTTCTCTTTAATTAAACAATCAAGAGTAAGTTCAATGAGATGTGTATTCATGTGTGGGGATTAATAATAGAAATGTGTCTGAGAAATAAACACTGTGAAACCCGCAGTCTCCAGAATGATAAAAATGAATTGAGAGAGGAACTAAACGTGTCCTTTTCCTCTGCCCTTCCATTCCTCCTCATAATTATCTCTGTCATCTATCCCTCTTCTCTCTGTATCAGAAAGATCATATTCTCTAAGTGACGGTGATATAAACCACATCTCTAGGTTTATAATAAAACAGATTCATGAGACTTTGGCGACAAAAGACAAATTATTAATTCAATATTTGAGTTTGTTTTTGTTTGGTGGGTGTAAATTAACATCTTAACGTGTAGCTAATATACTCACTTAGGATGTGGGAATAAAAATAATCTTTATTTTTAGGACACTTAAAAGTATTGCTAACAGTTGTCATCTTTTTGGGATCCATTTTTTTAAGTTCCTTTTAAACCAAAATTAAAACAAATTGTTTCATCTATCTAGTTATAAAAAAGACAAAATAACAGTCCCCTACTCGCCTCTCATCGTTCACATGAGCATCACATCGCTAGTGGACTGCCTCATTAACTGATTCCTGTTGCGATGACTGCATCACGTTGTCCGTTGCTTCACTTAGTCCTATTGCTGTCCAAATGCGTGTGGAGAGTTTGAAGGACAACCATAGATTCTGTCCCTACGACTGAGCTCTGTCTATAGGTCGTAGCCAGAATTTATATCTACAAATATAGGATGGCTTATAATACATGTCTATGGTCAAACCATGAAAGCTTCATAACTCAGCTCTAGGTGAACATTAAAGAATTACAATAAAACCAAGTATGGTGTCCCTATTTGACCATTTTATCTCTGTATACATCCTTCTGAAATGTATATTCTTTATTTGATTTTGTTTATGTTGATTTTGTTTATGTTCATCTTTGGATGCCATAGAGCTCCGGGAGTTGACGTCACTTCTCCCGGCATGCAACAGTTCAAATCGAAACGGCACCATCTTGGCAGGCAGAAGCCCCTAGCTGGGCTATTTGTTATTGTCAGAAAACTCAAACGGGAAATATGGTGGATTCCTGTTGTGCCCCAGGATGCCAGAACAGACGCGGACGACATAAGGGATGAGCCATCTACAGGATTCCCCAAGATCCGGAACTCTGCAAACGGATCATTGCAGTAAAACGTGCTAGTGACCGGGCTAAAATGAAGCTGTGGGATCCCGAGAGTAAAGGTTTTCGCTTGTGCGGCGACCGCTTCATATCAGGTAGTTAAACCAACGTTTCCTCAACTGTGTATGGTATTTATTTTAAATGTGCTTATTACGATTCTTAGTGGGCTTCCTAAACTTATTTTGGTGTGGCTTTTTCTGTCTTATTACTCATAGCAACAAGTAAACGTCACGTAAAACGTTGCCTCGTGATTTCTGCGTGCTGCCGTTTACGTGTTTTATGATCACAGCAATTAACCGGCTAAGCTGTATTTCATTTTTAAGCAATGGTTGATCAATTGTCAGATCACACATAAAAGCACTTTGGATTGCTATCATCTGTCTCACCAAGACAGATCTCAGACAGATCCTGAGACGCTCCTGCCTGACATATTTACTTTATTCACGGAAAAAAATCAGACTAGTAATTTCTCTTGGCGTTCAGTTTATACATTCAAACAGCACAGCACTCTATTTAAACTTCTTATATGTAAATCCATGTTATTTGTCCATCCATCCATCCATTTTCATCCGCTTATCCGGAGTCGGGTCGCGGGGGCAATAGCTTACGTCGAGAGACCCAGACTTCCCTCTCCCCAGCCACTTGGGCCAGCTCCTCCGGGGAAATCCCAAGGCGCTCCCTGGCCAGGTCTGCCCCGACAGCTTCTGGCATTTTTAAAAAGTATTCCAGGGGCATGGTAAGGGTTGGAGATGTTTAGTCTATTTAATTAAAGACTATATAAAACGATTTCTTCAGTTTTAAAGTGTGAAGTAAACTCCGACGGAGTAAAATCCAAGCCAATCCCGTTAATTTTGTTTACCTTTGTTGCCTGCCAACATGGCGTCTACTCTCTAGCCCCCTTCAGACAGGCCATGAAAAACGGAAATGTTCGGGACTCTGTCCTTAAGACCTTTGTGTCAGAATACAAACATCCGGATAACGTTTTCCGTAATTAAACCGGACGAAGCACCTAGTAACAGGACCGGACTTGTTACGGACAAGGTGGCTGCTTCAGACTGGTGAGGTCGAGTTCCGGACAGGGAGGAGGTGGGAGGAGGAGGGGACCGGGGGATGCTGTGCGCACCTAAATAGCTCGCTCCTGTAGCATGCGGCGAACCATGGCAGCTCACCTCCTATGGTACCGTCTCCTAAACGCGCGACGGAGCGCTTCACACCGCTTCCGTGATTCCTTTAACCATTGAGCTTCATCATCCAGGTCTCTTATGCATCTTCGTGTGTGCAGAATTATGTTTAACATAAGTCCGATCAGTGAGAGGAATTATATCTCTTCGTCGGCCATCTTTGACTGAATGGCTTTTTTTTGGGTAAATGACGCATGTACGCCCGCCGCACCATCTGAGTACAGCCTTCCCCCCCCTCCTCCTCAGACATCTGGAACTTTTCCCTGCTGTGTGAAGGCAGCCGAAAGGAAAAGTTCAGGTACAAAAGTGGTGTGTCTGAAAACACAGTTCTGGTTAAGAACCGGACTGAATTGTCCACACATATTCCAGAATACCAATCTGAAAAGGGCTTCTGAGAGTCACGTGACGTCCAGAGCTCTATAGGGGCAGCAGTAGCTCAGAAGGTAGTGCGGGCTGTCCTGTAATCAGAAGGCTGCAGATTCGATCCCAGCTCCCACCAGAGAAGGAACTGAATTATTTACACACTATTGTAAAAATTTTGTGAAGCTGACTTTTTTTCTGGTATTTTCACTTTCAAGGCATTTTGCTTCTTTCTACCAGAGCACAGAATACAAATGACTTTCAATAGGGAAGAATAATTACTGCAACATACATTAATCTCTTTGCTTCAATGATGAATGCTGGGTGATGGATAAAAGGAAAAGCCTCCATCCAGGTAAGGTCAAGTAAGGAGATGCAAATCCCCTTCGCAAAACTTTGGACCTCTGTGTAAAACGAGTTCTGTGCAAGCACCAAACAAGAACATATAATCAGAGAGAAAGACACTCCATCTCTCCAGTAACATTCAAGAGAATCAGTTCCATGATACACTGAAGCTCCTCTGGCAATTAATGCTGCCTCATCCCTTTGCTGCAGCACTTCTTGTAGTTTTATTTTATTTAGTCACCTCTCTGTTCTATGCATTTTTAAAGCATGAGTGACCAGCAGCCTGAATAAAAAATGGAGATGTCATGATACACGTGAGTCTGCTAAAATCCTCCCCCTGGCACTCCCCTGTGTGCACCACAAACAACCTAATCTGATTTTAATACACCGTGGTGTCAACAGATGCTGGAGGCAGAGTGAGCTAAACTCTGTGAGGACAGATCAGATCAATTACCTGATCCACAGACAACCAGCAGAAACTACCCTTTTGCTGCCTGTGACCAACAGCAAATTCTCTCTAAATCAGAGTCGCTATGACCTTTGATATACGTCATTACTATGGGCTACAAGAAAATATGTCAATATCCTTCAGAGGACAAACAAAACCACACATTAACTATCTTTAAAGCTAGGGCTACACTGGGAATTTTATGGATGCCCCAGACAAATCTCTCATTGTGAACAGAGTCGTGACAAAAACAATGAACATGAGGGTGATTTGCAGGTCTGAGACCGTTCACTGTGACCAAACCACTGACAGCTTATTGAACATTCTCAGGACCAAATTCAGCCTCCAACAGTCTTCAAGCAGCATCAGAAAATCTACTGCTGAAAACACACCCAGTGATGTGAAAAACAAGAGCACAATGCATGAGTAGCATTAGCAACATTAGCAACAATGGAGGCTACACATACGATCATGTAGACCACTTTTTTTTGTAGTTTGGTTGTGAATAATTAAAGAATTTAAACTTTTTTTCTCTTTTGACTGTTGTCATGGATATCTGTTAGCTTTTAGTGGCATATGCTTTTTGGCCAGTAGAGCGAGACATCATGCAGTTTGGCTAACTTTAAATCTTCTGCCGTGTGGTTTGCCACCACACGGGTCGTTGCAGTATGAGAGATGCAGAGTGTGTACCGGGCTTCAGTGACCACTTGTTTTGTCCCAAATTTGTTGTTTCACATTTCATGCTCAGCAAAAAAATAAATAACAGATTTATTCCCAGTACAGGTAGGATCATGATAACTAAATAAGAAACCAGATTCTGCAAATACATTAAAACCTTTTAGTACAAAAAAATTCCACTAGCATAATTTAAAGTGACCATATGCATTTTCCCTGTTGATAGGGGGCAGTGCATACCTAAATCATTGCAAGCAAGCAGTATTTTTGTGCTTGAGTAAGACCTTACCAACGGATGCCCATTAGGATCAAAAATCCGAGGGAGTGCAACCTCCAGCTAAATGACAAACATAGTCTCCCGTTCATCACTGGCAAACCGTGAAGAGGTAAATGTGTAAAACAACAAAGTTTATAAATGGTGAAAGGTTTGTAACCGCGTGTTACAAATCAGTAAATGCATTTTGTCCTCACGGGCTCCCGTAGAAGGAAACACGGCGTCTAATATGGTGTCGCCCAGAGACCCGCTCCTATGACCTGATTTTCATGGTTATGTGTTACAAAGCCACCAATATTTTTCAATAACCGGGCATCATTTATTTAATTTTCAACAACATTTTGATGGATATTTCCAGAGAGTAACGGTAAAAACTACACATTGTCTCTTTAATTCAAAATTTGGGAAACTTCATATGTAAGTTTCATAACTGAGAAGCCATGCTGAAAATATCAACATGTCCACTAAGCAGCTGTGGTTGTTTACAAGTATGCATCTATGTGTGTGTGTGTGTGTGTGTGTGTGTGTGTGTGTGTGTGTGTGTGTATGTGTGTGTGTGTGTGTGTGTGTGTGTGTGTGTGTGTGTGTGTGTGTGTGTGTGTGTGTGTGTGTGTGTGTGTGTGTGTTTGTCTGTGTGTACCTCAAAGGGAGCCTTGTGGGAGCCTAAACCAATGGAAACCACTGATGGGAAATAACTAAATCATGCAGCTCACAGATGTTTGTTAAATACCATAAAGACACCAAAGAAATGGATCACATAACAGTCAGCCTGGACATGATGTTTGACATTTTCCCTGCTCAGCAGGTAGCAAGTATAGGACTAAATCTGAAACTAAACCCAATGTTTACTTAATGTCAGCCTGCAAGCAGAGCTATTGAATGTTAAAGACAACAGCAGGATGCTACAATATACACAAATATCTTTGACAATTTCCTAGTGAAGATACTACACAGACTCTAGGAAGGTGTTTTATAATTAGAGGTAATGTACAGCAGGGGGAACTGTGGCTGGTTTATCTCAGCTGAGGCCCCTGCCTCTTCACGAGCATCAACTCTGAGCTTCTGACTCAGCGTTTTATCCTGGAAGTCACCTGAGGACATCACCTGTTCTTAAGACAGACGCTTTAATGAAACGCTATTTAGTGGCCCGACTGAGCTCCAGCCGAGCCAAAAAAAGACCAACAGAAGACAGCAACTGTGTTCTTAAGTGACACTTACTTCCTATTAAACGCCATTAGCGATGTACTTTAAATAAATGCAGCTCCTGGAATAAGGACCAAGTAAGTTCTTGACTAATGTCTGCAAGCAGACATTTGTCATGGTTTAGTGCCATGAAAAAGACCAGGGGTCAAATTCTCAGGAGGTGGATGGGCTCCAAGAGCTAGTCCTGAATTGTTTTAGGTTCTTACGAGGGTACACGCAAAATAAAGATTAAAAAGAAGACTGGCTAGATTACACAATTGCCTCAGTCAATCCCAGACATCAGTGAAGAATGATCTCTAACATTTTTATATGTACATTTTTTATATATAGGGTATAGATTTCTAGCCATTATCTTTTGATTGTGTAGTCTGATTACATTTAAAATGTTTTGTCTTTAATAACCCATCAATGTCTGTAGGATGAGATATTTGGTGTAAAATGTCTAAATACAACATATTTGCATTTCAATGTAAATGTTTTTTTACCGCACTATACCACTTTATTTACATAACCCATTTAAAATACAGCATGAGAGCTGACCAAAGTGCTGCACAGGCAGGTTCACTAGAAACAAGAAAAGACTCTTGTTTTACAGTGAAATTCAGAAACACACGTTCAAGCTGTTGGATGAAGAATGCCAAGAGAGCTCACTTGACAACCAGATTAAAAGTTTAATTTAATTTTTTTTTTTTTCATGAAAAAGTTAAACAACTGTTCTCAGGCTTCATGAAAATGAAGACTTACTGAAATAAGTTTACTATCTAGCTGGTGGCCTCAGATGAACCAAAACAAAGTTGCTGAATTAAAACTGTGCATAATAAATACCAGTGTGTTTAAATGAGTAGTTCTAATGGCAACGATCAGCAATGTGGCTTTAAAAGTATAGTTGACCTTTCTGAAGTGAGGATATGTTGAGAGGTTACAAACAATAAACTGCATATCTTTAACTCTGAGCAATCTTGGTTTTGATTGGATTGACAGGCTAACAGCTAGACGAAGTATCACTTTTCTGAACATGCCATTCTCCAACGTTCCTTATACAGTAGGTTAAAAAAATTATCATATAAATGTTTGCAACTCTATCAGTGTTGAAACAATTTACTCGTATTCGGAAAGACAAATCAGATGTTTTACGTGCATAACTGAAAGTGTCAGATAGCGAGCACTGCAGAAAATGAATGCCTTGTAAGTGTAGGAACTAGAAGTGATCCACATCACAGCTGAGCTGCAGGGTTCGGAGTCTTATTTCCTGATATCTGGACCTCTTGACCCAGATTGGATAACAGCAACGCAACTCTAACACTGACTAGTAACGTGGATGTTTTATCTCCACAAATAGCACAAGCCTGATGGAGTTCTGCAGTGTGGGGAAGTTGCTAATGCTAACGGTTAGCTTCTACTAGCCAAGATGTTCTCTGCTGTTTCCTGTATACTAAACCAAAAACAGCCTTCCCCGTCGTGAGTCAAGATGGGTGAGTCCATTAATGTTAAGTGACAGTGTGACGTAGATCTGTCAGGCTTTTTAAATCCTAGAGTTTCTCAGTCTATTTCCTCTCAGAAAGTCATGCAGGAGATAGGTGTAGGAGACTCACAGTGACCGATTATAATCAGAAATAGGAATTTGAAATGGGTTTTTCAGTGAACCACAGCTTAAACTTTCCCATAAATGAATTTGTAAATATGGATTTTCTTCTATCCTCTATGTGGTCATTAACTGTTCATGTTTTCTTTAGCCCTACGCTGTAATAAAGTACAGAGATGCACTTAAATCATTTAGCACTCCATTTAAATAAAATAAGTTCTGAGTTTCAAGGATGATCTAAAATAAATACTTCCTTTAAATGTTCTTGGAACTAAACGTGCACAAATACATCTAAACGTACCCATCCATAAATTATGGAATTGAAACACTTTGAGATTCATGGTTTCTGGCTAAGAGAAAATAAAAGGATAAAGTAGAAGAAAACCTGCAAGAGAATCATGAAAATGCAGAAAGCTCACAGAGGCTAATTCCTTACATTGGTGAAAACTGGAAAAGGGTTACATTTGCCAGATTGTGCCACTGTTGTACCACAGTCGGCAGATCGGTGGATGTATCAACAAAAAAATAAACACACACGCTCACTTACTGTCGTTTTATTATTTTGTCTCTGTTACTTATCGAAACTTCCATCTGCTCGCTGTGTTAAAGATCTTGCAACGGCCCGACATAATTTCTTCCGTAATTTCTTCTGTGAACAAAAGTGCACACTCATGTCACGCACCTCGAATTAAGGGACAAAGGTGTTTTAAGAGGTGATGAGAGAAAAAATATGTAACTGTGAGAAGACAGCAAGTATCTGTTATAAATGTGTTTTAATCTTCTCAGTGTACATAAGCAGCACATTCGCACCAGTGCAAAGGTGGAATGAGGTTCCAGTTTGATGTGGTGATAAACCTGAAAAGTGGCAACAAAATTGATGCGAGTTTGAGAGGTTTGAGGCTGTTACAGAAAACGCCATTATAAACCTTTACATTGCTTCATAAATGTTGCATAACATGTCTCTTTACATACAGAGTTTCACGATCATTTTGCTGTAGAAATTACCTGCAGTACCTTTGATTCTGCAGTTCCCTGCCAGATTTCCAAAGTAATGCATAACTATATGGGGTAAGCCTTATTTGAATATCGTTATCTTTTTCACCAAGATCCTTGTTATTCTGTTGGAGGAGATATATTGTAACTTTTTTATGTTACAATAGCTCTATGGTCCATGCATAACATGCTTATGAAGTTCTTTGCCCTAAATCTCTCTCATACAAAACATTTCAGAAGTTTTATTCTTGACTTTTTTCTGTAACTTCCAGAAGGAGTTGTTTCAGCACTCTGGTCACTTAAAGAAAGAAAGCTATTGCTGGCCACGCCCACCCATCCCCCACTCAGGCTGCTATAAACTAAGAAGCTCCAAAATCAGGGAGGGGCTCGGAGAAAAGCTGTTTCTCTTCCAGCAGCAGCTTTTTCCTAAAGGTAAAAGGTACTTTTATTCTAAATCTCCTGTTTGTGACATCACAATCAGGGACTTTTTCAAGCGACTTGTCTTAGGCTCAGAATTCCAAAAGGCAAACACTGACAGAAAATGGATGAATATATTTATTTTACATTTGGAGCTTTTATAAAAGGTAATGGAGACCCAAATGGCAACACAAAAACATGTAACAGGTCAGTTTGGCATAATATGTCCCCTTTAAGTGAGCAAGGCCTCTCTAGAAAATCTATAACTGACACAAGGTTAGGTGTGGACTTAGCACTTTACAAAAAATGTGTCAAGTTCTATCAACCACTTATCAAAATTAGATTTGTGTTTTTAGATGAATAACTCCCACTAGCTGCTATTCTTCAACTGACTGATTTTTAAAAAATCAATTTCCTTGATTGCTTGCTTCACACAGGTCAATAATTTAATGATTCTGTAACATAATTGACCCAATCACAGGATGTGTATTAGATGTGGTTGTTTCAGGAAATGTGATGTTTATCATAAGGTTAAATCTGCCACCAGCTGAAGCGCATGAATCACTGCTGAGCAGTTTCAAGCTCTCATTGTCTGCTTAGCTAAAGCCAGATGGTGACTATTTTTTATAAATCTGATGTAAATATAATCAGATTTTTACATAAGTCATAACAACAGATGGAATTAAATAATGCAAGTTAAAAACTTACTTTAATATCTTTATTGTGAGAATATTTCAAGGTTTTTTAGAGTGAGTTACATTTTTTAAAAGATATTTCTAATGTTGTTGAGCCTTGTAAATTTCAGCAACTTTATTTTTCCTCAGAGAATAATTAGTGGATTCATGTGACCTGAGATTTTCCACAAGTTTCATCCCAACAAAGTGCAGATTTTCTGTCATTTAGGACAAAAACAAATCCTAATTCTGTTTTTTAAGCTCTTGTTCACTTGTAATCTGCTGTGATCTCTGGTATGAATGAATGCCTTATGAGTCGTTCTCTGTGGAAAAAGCTCTGGCGCTCCTGTTTCAGGTAGTAAAAATTAGATGAGCAGCAGGATTTGGAATCTTGAATTTATGATATTCTAGCTTCTGATTGGATAACAGCAACACAATTCCACCAGTAACGGTTTGTTCTCCAACGTTGATGTTTTATCTCCACATATAAGATAAACCTGAAGGAGTTCAGCTGTGTTGAGATGCTAATGCTAACGGTTAGCTCCTACTAGCCAAAATGAGCTCTGCTCTCTCCTTTTTGCAAAAACCAGCTTACCCCGTCGCAAGCTAAGAGTAGCTTTTCTAATCCAGGTGCTTGCCCACCTTTTTTTCACATTTTGTGACTAGATCTTGTATGATTTGTTAGCTTCAAGTATGTATTGATATTGTCTCTAGGTTCCCAACATGTCTGACTGCAGTTCAGCATTTGTAAAACTGATTGAATTGGAGCCATTTTTGTGCTCACTTATGTCAACAGGCTGTAGTGATATCTTAAATTGGGTTGACCTCAAAAGGTAATCAGTGCAACGAAGTCTGAGACTTTCAACCAAAGTCATCCCGTGGTCCATGAGGAAATTTGGAAACAAACACAAAGTCACATAATGTAAACAAAATTTGTGCTGAAGAAAATCATAAAAAAATAAAAAATAAAAAGAACAAAAGTAGAAGTGGTGAGCCTATAAAAAATCTAATACAGCCGGTGAGCATTAGCATGAGCTGATTAAACTAATCTATTCCAGATTCTGATTATTCTTGGGAATAAAAAACTGTTTTGTTTTCAGTTCGATTCCTACATTTTAATCACCACTCACTAAATAAAATTAATAAACCTGACGCTAGTGTTTTATTCAAGGGAGACTAGGCAGCTTTGAGCACCCCCTAGTGTCCGTTCGTAGAAACAAAAGCAAAACCTATCTCCTCGCTGTGCGTCCATCTTTTTAATACCTTAACAGCTGAAACGTCTCCTCAGCCTTCCTCAGTGGTTATAGGAGTGACTCATCACTAAATTAAACAAACCAGGTGTGTTCATGATCTAAAACATGCAGGAAACGTGCTAAAACCAGACTGCAGCATCAGACCGGACCAGCAACTCTCAAGTTGCAAGTGGAATATTCTGGCCACAGGGGACAATGGGGACTGTGTGGCCTTTCAATATCCCTGTAAAGGGTCATTTTAGGACATACTGGCTCAAGAAAATCATTTAAAAACATGAAAAGGTTGCTAATTATGCCTTTAAATCACTGCTCATGAGACTTATAATGCCAAATAAACACAAGCTTACTTTTCTAATAAAGTATGTTGTTATAACTGAATCAGTTTAAGTCTCAAGAATAAAATTAGATCACATTTTTTAAGTCGGTGTGGCTAATTAGCTGATTACCAAACAACTGACAGAGTTTTCTAACTAACAAATAAACACATCAGAATAACAACATTTAATGACGCTAAATCAGAAGCCAGTCTGAAGAAGGTAACACCAGAAACAAGGCATAGAAGCCTAGTATTAATGACTAATGTTGAATCAGCTTGTTTTCTTTGCTCAAAGGTGCAGCAGCTGTGTGTGATCATGAGCAAAAGAGAAAGTTCCTGTTTAAAATCCAAAAGAGACTTTCTTCTGCACAGATGAGAGCCAAACAGGCAGCTGTAGCCAAGGCAGAGGAGAGCAGGCCAAACAAAAAGCAGATGCTGAACAGAAACGTCTCTCCGTGTCAGCGACGGCCCGCTGAACTCCACACAGACAAAAGTCAGATTTCCCACTAAGAGCTGTGAACGTTACAGAGTTCATGCTAAAATAGCTAAGGATTCGTTTTTTCAGAGACACATTACTGATTTTCTTCAAATACAACGAGGTTATTCACACTAAATAATCCAGCTTTAAAATGTCTTTAGAAATTAGCTGAATTCCTGTTTGTAAAACAGTCGATTTAAATGTAGAACAAGCCGATAAATCTGTGTGCGATGGTGTGTTACATTCATGTTACTAGACTATGAAGCCTCCTGGATTTGGTGTGTGTGTGTGTGTGTGTGTGTGTGTGTGTGTGTGTGTGTGTGTGTGTGTGTGTGTGTGTGTGTGTGTGTGTGTGTTTGTGTGTTTGTAATGAAAATGTAGGACACCTCCATAAGATAGCTCCTGCACTGAAGTGGGAGCTAACAGGGTTCTCTGTAAAAAATAAATAATAAAAATTTCCTAGATGATTTTTATTTTCTGTAAAGATGCACATCTGTTCTCTACTGAAAAAAGATGACAGCTCTTTTAGGACATTTTGCCTGATTCTAAGAGTTTAAAGGTTAGGTTTGAAGATGTTTTCATTCATTGGACCATCACAGAACCACAGTGACCAATAAAACAAACAGATTAATACAACAAAATAGTGAAGTTCTATAACTGTGATGTGAGAAACACGCTAAATCAAGCTGGCTAAATAAAGTCAACAAAGATCTTAATGTAAACAAATGATGTTCCTCAGCCTTGCTGTCCAGACTTTGACGCTTCTGGTCCTTCTGCCTGAAAGAAGGGGGGTGAAAAGCTGGATAAACGTGGTCCACCTCTTTGCCAGGCAGCAATGTTTTCTAATAAAAATCTAGTCTTTGTTAGCTTCACTGCTAACTCTAAATCAAACCTCGGTGTCCAGGGTGTGGCCCGTCTCTCAGCAGGCAGCTGAGACGGACTCCAGCTTCTCACGACCCTGAGCTAAATTAAAAGTGGGCATTGACAAGAAGAGAATGAAACGACAAGGATCTGAATGACAAGACAACCCCGGGTGAGGGCGGGAAGAGGTTTTGTGTTTTCCTTTAGTCCATGTGTAACTTGAACACTGACCTTTAGCTGTCCCTTTTCTTTTTAGTTTAACCAAAATACTAAACTGGTGATCGTATTGCACGGCCTGACAAAACGTGTTCACCAATTTATCTGAGTCGCAAGAGTTTCAGCTTCTTTTTTATTTCTGGGTGCTGCAGGCTACGTACATGATCAGTGTCCCCCGGAACAGCCAAATCCTGAATGAGAGAAAATGTGTGAGACAGTGTTTTATGGATCCAGCGACACACTTGACAAAGAACACACACAAACCATTCAGTGGTCTTCTCCTTCAGCAAAGCCAAAGATACCCTGCATGTTTTTGGTAATGAATAATTATAAATATGAAACAATTTTTTAGGTGTTTCTGCAACATTAATACTGGAATGCACAATGTACCGGCGTGAATATCTGTATCAATATCGTATCGGTCTGATAAGCATGGGCCAATATTAACAACAGATGTTTTTTTTTTCCATCTAGTTCCATTTGTGTATCTGTTTCGGGAGGAGAAGGGAGTGGTCATGCAGCAATTATTTAGTAATATGACAGTGACCGTAATCAACTCAAGCGTGTTTGTGTAGATAGATAATGACTTCAGGGGGGGCGATATGGAAAAAAATAATCACGATTTATTTTTTGCAAAATCACGATTTTTTTTGCCATTTGGACAATTCAGACATTTTGGAAGTTATTTAGCAGTAAAATACAGTACATACATTTAAAAGCATACCCCTTTACAGAAAATAGGATAAAAGATTTCTAAATCCTTAACAATATCCATCTATCCATATATCATAGTTTTTCGTGTGTCTGTCGTGCTGACAGCTAATTATATATATAATTTTTATATTAGTAAATTACTATAAGATATTATCTGTAAATTTTGGTTATGGGCCACAGCAGCAATTTTAATATCATACCGGTATCAGCCCACATTTTCATATCAGTGTATCACTAATTAATACCAAGGGGCCAACTCCACCTGCTAAAAGTGAAGCCAACGTAAAAGTGACAAAAATTGCAGTTTTCCCCTCAACCACTAGAGGCTGGCTCCAGATAAGAGTTGACACCCAGGCTAAAAAGGCCAACTTCACAGCAGAACTAATACAGCCTGGTTCCAAAAACCATCTTAGATTAAACAGGTCAAGTTTACCATCATGACAACTCGGGTTGATTGACAGGTAGCAGATGTGCAGTGAGTGATCAAGCAAAGGCCTCAGCCTCGGTCTCACATTAAAAGGGTTACAGCCTAGAAGGCAGAGGGAATCAAATCAAATCAAAGATACTTTATTAATCCCAGAGGGAAATTATAGAGTTTCAGTACACACAATTCAGAAGTGGAGTCACTCAACCCCAGTTTTCTGGCAAAAAGTGCCTACAAACTTCTATTAACGTCGGTGTAGGGCTGGGCGATATGGCCTAAAATCAATATCACAATATATTGAGGATTAAATCTCGATAACGATAAATGGACGATAACTACATGTATGCACAGAAACAAAAGTTGTCCACTAGATGGGGCTGTCACATGTATTACCACTCACGGTGGCACATCTCCTTAAAGGGACATGGATATTGCCAACCTACACACATCTTTTCTTTTTTATTATCAAATTTATTGATAAGAGAAAAATTATCTCTATATGATTCAGAAATGTCGATAACGATAAATTTTCGATTTATTGCCAAGCCCTAGCTCATAGCTAAATCTGCCCCCAACCTCACAGCCCTGCTCTCAGCTCCATTTTTGTATTTTCCAGAAGTGATGAGACGTGTGATGGAGCCAAGAAGAGATGGGCTTCAATTCAGCTCTTCGGGAACCTACGGGTGCAGAAAATCAACATTCTACCCTGTTTTAGAGACACTTGACAAAATGGGCTTTGGTCATTTCTTTGAAATTTGTATTCTTAAAATTGACTTAATCTGTTAACAATTATTCTGTGTTGCAAACGATTCTCAGCTACCATTAAATGAAGTTACTCATAATTAGGGCTGCACAATATATCGAAAAATTATCGTCATTGCGATAACAGGACGTGCGATAGGCCCATCACAAAACACGTCCAAAACGGCGATAAATGTTTGGTTCAAACATTTCCATCCGTGTCATACATCAACTTTTTGTAAACCAGCTCTGTTTTTTACGTGGAAGTATTATTTGACCAATCAAATGTAGCCCTTCTGATATGCGGCCAATCAGATGGGTCCGTTCACGTAATACACCCGCCCCTACAAGCTGCCCCGTGCTGCTCGGCTGTCTCCATCCGAAGGTTGAGATGTTTGCCAGCCTTACATAACCGCTCTTGTTTTCGGCACCACCACTTCCTCCACGCGCCGACACCGGAGCGTCGGAGACGGTGCTGCCGAGCGGAGCTTCCCGGGCTGCGCTTACTTTGGGCCGCCGTGCCGCCGCCTGGTTCACCCGCTCCAGCACAGACTGTATGCCCAAAATTCCACCATCTACGCTCCGCTCCGCCCCCGCTTTCCGCTGCCGCTCGCTCCCCTTGTTCGTCATGCTGGCTCAGATTAACGAATGCACTTTGTGCTGAGGTTTCTGGCTCTGCCTAGCTTCCAGCTAAAAGGCTACAGCACTCTCCTCCCAGTCCCACCCTGCTAAAGAGGGCCTGGAAAAGTTCCCCCACACATCAAAGTGATTTTTTATTTATGAGCTTTTATAACCTTGTTGATCAGGATAGTTGATTTGCTGCTGCACATAAACTGTCAGTCAGAATCTCTGCTAGCCAGTTATCTTAAGAGGAGCTAGTTCAATTTGTTAGCTTGTTATCAGAATCATAGTTGCAGTTTCATCATCTGAGCTGCTTTTTAAGATCTAGGTAAACTTGTTCAATCTGGGGTTAAAAACAAACGTTTTCACATATTTTCCATGTAGTTTTTTTGCCAGTTCCTCTTCTGAAAGGTAGATAATTGTTTTTCTCTTTCCCTCAGAAAATCTTAATTTTCTCCTAGTTTGGCCCAGCACAGATCACTTCCCAATTACAGCAACAGCCTTATATCATAACCACATAAGTGGAGAAAATGTTCAGTAGCAATGAGAGAATTTGCTGTTGCATTTAAGTGATGTTAACTATTATTTAACATTTAAACTTATTTTCAGATTTTATTTATTCAAAAACCCTGGTAAGGGATGTTTTTCTGTATTTGGAGCATCAGAAAAAGTTTTATGGTGGAGGTGATGTTTTAAAGTCGCTGAGAAACTGCATGCATGCAGTTTGTTGTTTTGCTGCTAATACAGTAGAAGGTGCAGCTGCATACTTTTGCAATAAAAATGTTATGTTGTAATGGAATTCATGCATTAGTTTTTGTTTGCTTTGAACCCAGAGCACACGTCACACGCCAGACGACATCAACACTGCATACTTTAGTATTTGTTCATTTATCGTGAGTAATATCGATATCGCAATATTAAGCACTGTTATCGAATATCGCAGGTTTTCCTAATATCGTGCAGCCCTACTCATAATCTGTGAAACCAACTGTTGTGTAGACGCTGTTTAAAACTGCATAAGCTGTGGTGGCCATCTTGAATCAGATCAAACCCAAGAATAAGTCGCGTGCCAAGGTAAATCCAATGAAGACATACAGGAATGGACTTATACGTCCAGTGGTTCCTGAGATGGTTTTGCTAAAGGTTAAAGGCATGAGAGCCCTCTAATGACACCCTGCTCCACACACACACACACATACACATATTTTAGAACCAAAACACAAACACACACAGCTCACTTTGTTTGAGCCAACTATGCATGACCTACTTTGAGAACCTTTCAAGATGAACACTTAGCACTTTTTGTAAACAGTCTCCCTCTATATTATCCTTTAAATGGATGAACTGAGAGGACTAACAGCAGGTTTAGTTATAATTACTCAATGTGAGCAGTCAGATAAGCTCCAATGAAACATGAATGATAAAAGAAGAATGCCTTGTTTGCTCAGTCAAGTATAACAGGAAGAAATCCCACCTTGACGAACTTACATTCGCATGAGGAGTGAGTCAGGCTGTTCCTCAGAATTTTAAACAAATATAAATAACTGTTTTTAATTTACTGAATAAGCATTTATCTAATAAATCAAATACACCATAAATGCAGTGGACTCCTCTGTTTAGCCACCGGCTGCTTTTATATTGCTGATAAAACCTTGTGAATCACACGACTCTGGGGAGCCTTAAACTTTCTATTGAGAACGCAAGACTTCCTGTGAGATAGGGAGACAAAAGGCTGTCATTCAACAACAGATAACCAGTCTGTAGCCCGTTATTAAAAATTAGGACATTCATCAGTGAACAGACGCATGAACTCAGCTTTGTTGCAGCTCTGGTATTTAGTTTCTGCCTCCTTTATGCAGTTTGTTATTAACCTGAGCAACACATGAAAATGTCAGCAGAAGGTAACGGAGAGATCTCCGGCTGCAGGCTGGCCTCGGTGGAAAATCTCACTCCCCGTCACCAGACTGTCAAGGAGAAGTTCATTCGAGGACAAGACAAGCATTAAAATCTCAAGAGCTTTGCACAGCAAGAACCACACGTTTACTGGAGTGTTAAGTTTGGCCCATGAGCGTGTGTGGCTCCTGTTCTTGGCAGCAGCGTCCTGAACTTTGAGTGTATGTGTGTGTGCGTGTATGTTGAGGGGAGTAAGACGGCTTCTTTCATCTTTTATGTGCAACAAAAGCATCCGATCGCCGTGCCACACAGCTGCATCATCTTGGCAAGTGAAGAGTAATTAATTACAACAGCAGCTCCTTTGCTTTCGTGGCATAAGGTAATAAAGATGTTCTTCATAAAGCCGGAGCATAAAACTGGCTGTTATGTGCCCTCAACATACATACTGAGGACTTTATTTTGTCTTTACATTTATTGTTGTTTTTAGTAAAAGGAAAAATACACTTTGGCTAAATTAAACTTTTTGCTGCAGACCGCCTTCAGCAGAAGTTCATACATAAATTCAATTAGTCCGTATTTAAAGAAAAAGGTGTGCAGCTCTGCATTTAGAATACTATTTACTGTGCTGAATAGGATATAAGAGGATACAGAGATGGTACATTTCTGCAAATAAAAGCTCGGTTTTATGTGATGTAAAAAGAGTCTAGTCCATGCAGTATGATAATATATTTAGTACGGATCTTCCGATAAAACTTTTTTCTCTTCTCATACGATACTGATATTGCAGATTTCAGTACTGACCAATACCGATATCGATCTGATATGATCTCAACACAAATCATACTTTTACCGATTTCATAATGTGGAATGTATGAAAGGCTTGATCAAGTGATATCACTCAAACAGAAAACAAAAGCCTGCAACAGTAAGTATAAAATAACTGACCAATTTTTTATTAACCTTTGGTTGCATAATTATGAACAGCTGAGGTTAGGGACATAAGGAAAAACAACAATATTGTTCACTGACCAACTGCTACAAGTTGAGAGTCTAAAGTTTCTATTTCACGCACTGCGAAAATCATGCAATGTTTTGGGATCCTGCTTCAAATGCACGAAGAGGTTGGACGTATTGCTGTTGCCCGGTTCTGTTCCACCACGGGAAACTTGTGCATGACAAGTGCTGCACTGAGCCAAACTGTCTTTTTCGGACTTTAACAAAAATTACAGCCACATGGCCGACACTGTTCCTTGCTGCTTTGCTAGCAAACACGGTTCTGATCATTTGAACTTTGCATGCTGGATCTGGGCGCTGATGGATAGAACTGCTGGAATGCAATTTAAAGCGGAACATACCGCTAATATCGAAAATTTTCAATGCAGTCCAATATAATCAGATAGTGTTTTTGGGCCGATATCCGATACAATATTGGAACGGAACATCCCTAATATATAGAATGCAAGAAATTAATAAATATATTTACGAAAAATACTTAATTGATATATGAGAAAATGTGTATACAAAAATTATTGGGGATCATTATTCTATACTTGACAGTTTTATTAATAATAAAATAATAATAATTTAATTATCATGCATAAAAATTTTGTGAAACCATCTCTAATGTGCTGTTTAGCTAAATATAAAGTTGTAGGTTAAACTGGATAAGGTGTTTTTTATGATTTGTTCTTGTTTGTGCCTATTAACATGCTCATAATAGAAAAGTGTCTGTATCTGAAAAGTTACAATGTGAAGCTGTGATTTCATAGGCACCATCAGAGTGTGATTTAGGCCCAATCAAGCATACAGCAGGTGAGAATCATACGAAACAACAGAAATAAACACCTGGAAAAAAATTCTATACATGTTCCATGGATTTCAACTTTCATTTTCTCACTGGAGGGTGAGGGACTTTAACTGCAGCCAGCCACTAGAGTCATTTTGTTCTGGCTTTACCTTTAACACCACATTTGTCATTATTAAGAAAAAAATAACATGTATGTATGTATGTATGTATGTATGTATGTATGTACAGTATGTATGTATGTATGTATGTATGTATGTATGTACAGTATGTATGTATGTATGTATGTATGTATGTATGTATGTGTGTATAGGGATGGGTACCGAATTCGGTACTTTTTAAGGTACCGACCGAATTCCACAGTACCGACTGAGCACCGATTCACGTCATTTGAAACGGTGCCTCGTTTCAGTACCCGTCCTTCATAATGAGAACTTGCCTAGACAGCTGCGCATGCGCAAGAGCGTTATGTTGTCGGTCCCTGCGAGCGAGTTGTAAACAGAGCAGCATGGTAGAAAGAACGCACGCTAACGCTTGGGTCCACTTCACTAAATGTGATGGGTAACTGGGTGATAATGAAACCAGCGACAGACAACGATCTAAGTGAGACATCCTCATCTTAATCTGCTCCGGTAGGTAAATAAAATGTTTAAGATACCTTGATATGTTAGCTTCCGTTTCGCTAATGGTGCATTCACTTTCTCCTCGGAACTCCGAATTTCCGACTAGAACATGAACGCGCTCTAAAGTTTGGCTTCACTTTACTAAATGCGACGGGTGATTGGGTGAAGATGAAACCAGCGACAACGATCTAAGTGTGAGGCATCATTGTTTTAATCTGCTCCAGCAGCTAAATAAACTGTTAAAGATAACGTTAGCTTGATATGTTAGCTTCCATTGCCACCGTTGTTATCAGCTAATGGTGCGTTCGCTTTCTCCTCGGAAATTCTAACTTCCCAGTAGGAAAAATCAAATGAAAAAAGACGGTAAAAGGAATGAAGATACACAGTAAATTTAGTTCACAGTAAAGATGTTTGCTTCAGTTTAATTATCAGCTTATAAAACTACAAGGACGATGTTAAAATACAAACAGTTGAATGTTATTTATCATGGTATTTATCAAATATTGTTATATATTGAGAAAAATATATATTTAATTATAAAAGAGAATTAAAATAATAAACACTCAAAAGTATCGAAAATTGGTACCGTTAAGTACCGGTATCGATTCCTAGGTACCGGGAATTAGTACCGGATCGATTCAAATGTCAAAGGTACCCATCCCTATGTGTGTATGTATGTATGTATGTATGTATGTATGTATGTATGTATGTATGTATGTATGTATGTATGTGTGTATGTGTGTATGTGCCTTTTAAAGTCATGATTCAGCTTCAGAGGTTTTGTGCACTGATAACATTTTTAGCATGAAAATAAGGTGGAAAATGTTTAGATATCGGCTATAAAAATAGACCCGAAATAATCGACAGTATATATCAGCATTGGTATTGGCAAAAGAAAAACCAATATCAGCCTGTATTTGATAAAGTGCCTTCTAAAGCCCTGGAACCCCCAAAGTGCTTTACAACACAATCAGTCATTCACCCACTCACACACTCATTCACACCCTGGTGGTGATGAGCTACATTGTAGCCACAGCTGTCCTGGGGCGCATTGACAGAGGCGAGTCTGCCGTTCACAGGCGCCACCGGTCCCTCAGACCACCACCAACAGGCAAGGGGGGTTAAGTGTCTTGCCCAAGAACACAACAACAGCAATGGACTTAGCGGGGCTCAAACCTGCAACCTTCTGATTACGGGGTGAGCATTTAACTCCTGTAGTAGATCAGTAAGGTTTCATCAAGCCTTTTGTGTGTTGAAAATGCTTCAAGAATTTGATTAAGCTCCCTATAATAAAACTCTGATACGAGGCTGCAGCTTTTGAGACAACAAACTCCATCAATCACTCTGATCAAACGGGAGATATCCACAATACCAACGGATGTTTATTTGTTGGTCTGCAAGACACAACGGCAGAAGGAAACTGCTTTTACACAAGTCTATAAATCTATTAGGCAGCTATTAATTATTGAATGGAAATATAAAGCTACTTCTTTGGAGCAGCAACATGAGACTCAAAACAAGCTCAACAACAACATTTTAAACCTGGGTAGCTGCTGACTGTTGGACTAACTCTCACTATTGATGACTCCTTCCAAACCACCCACACCCGTCCACAATGGGCTACCCTGAAGACAGAAGTGAACAGTTCTACTGAAGGCTTTATGTAATAGGAAAGGTTTCTCTCTGTGTGTGTGTGTGTGTGTGTGTGTGTGTGTGTGTGTGTGTGTGTGTGTGTGTGTGTGTGTGTGTGTGTGTGTGTGTGTGTGTGTGTGTGTGTAGGCATACTTTTTTGTCTGAAATGATGGCAGAATTTCTTATGAACCAAGACTTTCATGATGAGCATCACTGGACGTAAATTGAAACTGGATTAAATTTGAGATGGCCACCAAAGCTAGCATACGTTAGCAAACACAAACTTTTACATATATATTATTTTAAGATTTGATATTGTAGTTTGTAACTATCATAACCAACAAACACTGAAAGAGTAACACATTTTGCAACATCTTACTTACAGAATTTGCCTTTAAAGCTAAAATGGCAAATCAAGCTAGCTTAAAACACTTTTTCATGCCTCTTAACGTTCTAAAATAGTATGGTTATAAATATATGGTGGAGATAAGAAAAAAATGAAGTGGTTCCTTTGCATTTGTCTAAAAATCTCAGCCAATAACACGGCTCTGTCCAAAACCATCATTTGGACCATCAGGTTGTCTGTCTCACTGAACCACCGCGCCTCCGCATTTACCTGGGTCCTTCATTTATTACGGACTCGTGTATTTAGCAAAAGAACACCACTGGTGTGACAGGTTCTCTGCTCAATAATATCAGAGAAGGAGAAACAGCCGGCTGCTACCACTCCAACTTTAGTACTAACTACCAGAGTCCAAAAAGAACATCATCAGGAACACAGTTTACTCTTCAGATATTCAACTGAAGCATTTAAGACTAAATCTGAGTGCTAAAAAAAAATCTTTTTTTTTTTTGTTATATTGCGGTGAATGTTGTTTTAATACCTAAAGTGGAAATCTGGAGTTTTTTTCTCAGAAGGCATCATAAAGAGGCAGAATAAATGCTCTGTAAACATAAGCCCCTCTCGCTACTTTCACCATCATGGCTGGAAGCAACATCTCGTTTGTGAGCACACACCGCTACCTGGCCATCAGAGCTAAAACACATTGTTTTATAATTAATATTCTCACATTATTCTGGGGTTGGTCGTGACCCCACAGGTCACGTGCCGCAGCTTCCTTACTGAAGCCTGAAAGCAAATTTTCGCACACACTCCGTTATTGACATTTGTATGTTAATGGATGTGGAACTCTAATGGCTAATGATGAGCGGCACTCAATTCAAATTGCACTGTGGTTCTACGGGACAGGGGGCAGACTAGGAAAAGTAAAAAAAAATTATGTATATCACAGTAAGACTGTCTTTTGCAGATTTATTTTTAAAAATCATACATAATTCCTGAAAGAGGGAACACTCCTGATTGCTGCTTTAACCGACATAAATATCCTCCATCAATATGGATGAGATGCTGTCAGTGTTTAATTCTGACATGAAACCCAACAGTTGATGTGAATTCCTTCAAGGAATGCTAGGCTTTTAATGCTGAATTATTCAATTCACTGTTTTGCACATAAGGGTCAATTTTGTTTCTTGTGATACATACAGAAGCAGGCCTTCCATTTCCCATACAAAGTTATAATATTACAGCTATTAGTGGAACATAAGGCGCTTCGTTCCTCTTGAAAATGACCGTAACAGTCTGCTAACTGAACACTTGGCAGCATCCATCCTCAATAAACTCAGTCCCATTGCCTTTATTAAATATAAATTGTTTCTGCCCTCCAAGATGCATTATTTTTACCAACACAAAGTACAGCAGTGAGACAATTATTTTATTTATAAATGCAATTTTCTTACGAGTGCATGGAAATACTTATAATCAGCTACCAGGTGACTTTATTGTCTTTATAGAGTGAAAGTCGTATCAACTTGAAACTTTAGGCTCAGAAGAGCAACAAAAAGCAAACAACTAAAAAGTCTACCCATCACTTCAAGTTTGCAAGCTAAGTTCTTGAGAAGTTTAGCCGAGTGAAGTGAGCATTCACCACTTAATTACTACTATATAATTAAATATTCACCAGCCCACAAAGGAACGTGAATAATTAAAGCACTTGCATTCAAGACAGCATCGTTGCCACAGTGTTAGGTCTACTGACCCAAAGTCATTTCTCAGCCCCTTCACCTGTAACATCCTTCGAAAAACTGAAAGAAGCATCTGTCCGCTTTATAGTCAAGAACCCATGATGCACCGGGAGCCCCTGTGCATGCCTGGTGTTGGGATTTAATTGGATATTAGTATCCAGCAGTGTCTGAATTAATCTAATCATTTCCATCCATTAATTTAGTGGAGGAACATACAATTAGAGCCCTATTAGTGTTCTCTCAGGAGTATGTCTTTTCATCCCTCTGCAGAACATTGAGAGTTGGATAAAGTCCAGCGTGAAGCATTTTTTTCCCCCCTCGCTCGAATCGGCGGCTTCCTCTCGATGTCAAGTTACAGAATTTGGTTACAGGCAAAAAAGCAAGGAAACTGCCAATCCATCGTAAGACGCTTGTGTTTCCATGGCTAGAAGAGAGGTGAAAAGTTTTAATGAGAAAACTAGAATTCAGGATTTTAGGATTTTTCAGCTCAGGGTGGAATAGCAGAAACGTTACAAGGAATACGGAAGCAGATGTCTGATGAAGTAGAGCTTAGAGATTGGATCGGGCAGTAAAAAATATAATTCAGATCTTTGATCTTGATGTGGCCTGTTTAAACTGTACCACAACTGTTTTCAGATCCATGCAATGTAGACACAGTAGATACAGTCACCATGCAATCTTCTATAATCAATTTAATGTTTCATTTGCATCTACTTTCATTTAAATATATCCCTAAATTAACTATTTTACAAAAGTTTTCCCCTTTTCCTCCATCTTATTTTTTTTATTGCAAGTACAACTTAAAACGTTTTATAATCCAGGCTGCTCAGAAAAAAAAGCATGTTTAATTAAATCCTTAACAGAGGAAGCCAAAGTCAGAAGAAAAAGACGAGTCAGGGGATTTAACACTCTGTCATCCAAAGCCTCAGTGGAAGAAGAGTTCTAGTTGTGCTTTTATTGATTGCTGGATATTCCTCCCTATGGGTGTAGGAACAGGGTGTTGTGTAATCAAAAGCTGGACAGTACCACAGACTTCCCTGTCCTTTAAAATCCTGGACAAGTCGTATCAAGACATTTAAACCAAGACCAGCTGTCACTACTGATGTGACAAGTCCCTGAAAGTAAGCAGCAACCATGCACACACACAAAAAATGTTTCTGCTTCCTACCAGTGACATATCTGGATCTATATATGGTATATGTTTGTGTGTATCATAGATGCATTGTGGTAGATTGTGTGGTGATGCCATATACTTATACACACACACACACACACATATATATATATATATATATATATATATATATATATATATTCATACAAATTTTTTAGGTTTGTCTGCCTCCCTGCCTTTACTACACCGCTGCCATGCAGCCCACCTCTTCCTGTCATCCTGTCTGACATTAGGGCTAAGCTGGATCTCATTAGGACCAAGGTGGCAGTGATCCCGTCAACATCGCTTTGGCTCCTGCCAAATGGGTTAGCCTCCAAGGTAACGGGGCTGCATCGGTCTCCACAGAGCCACAGGCCTTGTTATGGCACATGCACAAACACAGAGGCGGAGTAACTACTCTCTAGACAAGTGTGCAGCGAACATATAAAGCTGAATAAACATGTCAAACTGAAAGGATAGAAAAATCGTGATAAGGTGACGTGTTTTATAAATAAACCCAGACTGAGCCGGCACCGAGTTGTTTGTTCATAACAGACATGTTAGGGACATAAAATAAAATGATCAATAATAGACAAGTGTTTTTTTATGATAATTAACACATCTGATTATCTAGCTGTCACATCTAGAGTTTTTTTGAAAAAAAAAAATCCAAAATACTGACATGCCCGTTTATGAGAAGACCAAAATCAGTCATTCTTTCTGACTTTCTACTGCTTTTGCAGTAAGAGGGTCATTAAATCACAGACACTCATTACCAAAGGCAAATGATCACCAGTGTCTCAGTTACAAGAGCTTTGAAACCCAATAATACCGTAACTACCTACCTACCTATGGTCAAAATCAATAAACCAGTCAATCTCACAGCAAGTCACTGCTTTAATTTTCATGTAAGGCGCCATGGCAATTTTGAACTGCGATTTTTTATTTTTACTCTTTAGCTGTTAGCCGTGTTGCGATGCTAACCCTAGCTGCTTTCACATACACAGTTACAACATGTGGAGATTTGGTTTCTGCCATTATCTTAGTTTCTGTTCTTCACAGTAACAGTACCTAATTAAATTCATAGCAACAATGCTGAAGTAAAAACCAACAAATCAGTTGCAGAAGATAAAAGCCACAGCAGAAGAGATGGCTGGTGAAGTCCAAGTTTAAATGTAGGGATAAAACACTGAAGGAGTCGGACTTTCTGTCAATCACACTTCTAAATTCAACAGTGGCTGAGCACAGCAAGTCATTTTCCTTCACCTTAATTAATAAAAAGCAAAAGCAATCAGAAAAAGGTGAAGGAAAATGTTAGATCCAACTGGTAAATCTCCAATTTAGTGAGACACCACAATGATGAACTCAGTTGGGACTAATTACACAACTGCATCCTACAGAAGCACATAGAGACAGCGCTTGTAGTGCTTGTAGCATCCGGGTTTTTATCAACAAGAAATTATTATTTGTTTCCAAATCACGAAAGATTGTCTTCTTCGCACCCTATTGATGGGCCAGTGATAGTCATATTAAAGTATCTTTCCGGAGTTTTCCACTTTCAGAAGTTATGTATGATTTTTCAGAAACCCATAAAAGTGATTATCTTATCATGTACTGTGATAAAATGTAAGCGATACGTCTTTTTTATTTTTTGCTAAGCTCACCCCCCGCTCTGCAGAGCTCCGTACAATAGGAAACTGAATAGCGTTAGACTGCCGCTCACATGCTTCAAATTTAAGGAGTATCTCAGCTGATGCAGAGTTGATGAACTTTTCCCAGACAAGTAAGTCTCTAAAATATAAATATATGAGAACACAACATGACATGAGAATACTACTCGTAAAACAACGTGTTTTAACTCTGTTTGTCGGCTACAGATGGACATAAATAAACAAGAAACGTAAAGTCGCCCTCTTGAAAAACGGAAAGAGAAATTACTTGGGAGATATACTTTTCAGCCACTAGATGGTGCCATCGGATAAAAGAAAAACTCCGGAAAGAGACTTTAAAGGAGTTGTTAACATGTTTAAGCAATACATTTGCAGTGCGCTCTACTAGCAATGAATGCCTTGCAGGCAGCACTCAGGGCACAAAAAAGCCCAAACCCCATATGACATCAGAGCTGTGCTTTGAACGGGACGATGTTGAGTTATTTCCTGATATTTAGGCCTCGAATTGGATAAAAGCAATGCAACTCTACCACTAACTGCTTGTTTGGGGATCTGAATGTTTTATCTCCACAAATAAGCCTAAAGGAGCTTCTGCCATGTGTTTGAGTTGCTAATGCTAGCAGTTAGCTTCGGTTGAAAGAGACGTTCTTTGCTGATTTTGGACACCAACACAACGACAACCTTCCCTGTCGTGAGTCAAGTCCAATTCACAGTATGATGTAGATCTGTCAGGCTTTTCAAATCCTAGATTTTCATCGTCTATTTTCTAAGGGGAGCCCAAGTCACGCCCATCTACTTTTGGACCATGCAAGTAAATGGGTCTAAAAACGCTACTTTCCAATCCCGTTTGTTATGTGCCATGGATTTCACATAGGATATCTGTGAATTTTAAAGACACATTGATACAAGAAAGTGCTTATTTTTGAAAGGGTGGGGCTAACGTTATTTTAGGTTTTGTGTGAAAATGCGTCCAGGACTACAAATGAACATCACTAAATTGACGTCACTGAACCAGACACAGAGAAAAGCAGAGGAAATTGGCTGTAAGTTTAGCAAACAAATCCGTCATCCAGGAGGAACAAACCACCATAAATCTGGCTATGTGGTGAGTAGCAGCTACACTAGGGGAAAGTAGATTGTGTGGTGACGCCATATTTGTGAAGTAACAATGTCTAATTTGTAATTATAGCAATAATAAATGTCTACAAGCTGATAAATCTCAAAGTACGTGACAGGCGTGGTCGAAACACACATCATTACGTTTCATTTAAATGGAAGTACAACATCTGTGTGATCCATGGTGTAAGGCAAAGCAGATTAGAAAATAGCTCTTATCGCCCCTTTGACTTGCATTCATTTATTCATTCTTCTGGGGACCCATGAGCCGACCGGAAAGGGAGGAGATCTAGGCTCCCTATCAGAAGCTAATGCAGGAGTTAGGTGTAGGAGACCATTTTGAATTTTTTTTATTTGAATTTGAATTTATTTATTTTAACGGGACAATGCATATTACTGAACATACAAGACGTAAATATACCAGAATTAGCAAAGCTAGTTTCCATCCGTAGTCCCATGTACATAAGGAACAGACATTACTATTTAAAACAAGGTTAAAACATACAAAATAAGAATTAAAAACAAGGATAGCTAAAATATGTGAATAACATAACTCCTTATATTCCCCATACGTGCTACAAAAAGAATCAAATTCAGACATGAGGCATATAATTAGATTTCAAGGATAAAACGACAAGAAGAAGAAATATCGATAAAACCAGATGATTAATGTTTTCATGTTCTGCCTGCATTAAAAACCCAGAGTAACCAATTATGATCATTCTTTTTTTTTCAGTCAATCACTCCTTTAATTTAAAACTCCTCACTGAACCACAAAACCCAATTTTATTAGAAATGAAGTGATGCAACTACTGCTAAAATACATCAACAAAATTATCGTGTTTTATGATCCAGATTATTGCTTTAAAATTAACCCTGGTTAATCACTTTGATAATACTCTAAAATGCAAGTGGACCAGACATTTGCTGGCACACAACAACTGCAGCTAAGATCCACTTTCCAAACTGGTAACAGTTACTGACACCCCACCCACCACCAGGAATGTTTTTTCATCTGCCACGCTCATAAAATAAGCTGCCAGGTTCACTAGTTTGGAAACATAATTGTGTAATGATCAATCATTCATAGGTTATGATGCTTCCAATAGCTAGAACCTATAAAAACACAGATATTTGATTTAGACAAAGTGTTAGTGAAAAACCCCGATAACAAACCAATAAATGCTGTTATTTGATAGGAGCTAAACTTTGCCTCTGATTTGCAGTAGACCACGAGGTGATACTATGTAAACAGAAAATGTTTTGCTATGATGCTGCAACAACTTTGACCCAAGCCCTGTTCTTTAATTCCCACAGCAAACAGCCAACCCTTTCTAAGACCTGGTGTGGTTATTTTTTTGTCTTTCTGACTAAATTTAGATTAATACACTGAATCATCAAAGAGAGGGGCTAACTACACATGTTTTCTCTTACCTGGAAATGCTGTCAGTGATGCAGTTCTGGCCCGAGTATCCCTCACCTCTGCTCGATAGAGACCCCTGTGACATGCCTGGTCGAGATTTCCACGACTCCATTAATGCCGTCACAGGTGAAATTAGATTCAACAATGGGTTGGACTGGTCCCTGACATTGTGCCGGGTGAATGACATTGTTCCCTGCGCTCCAATCTGGTAATGGAACGAGTGTCCTCCGGAATTAACTCCAACAATGGCGGATGCTGACATGCTGTTATTCTCCTGGTAATAGCTGCCATCGGTGGACTCCTGCTTAACCCCTTTAGACATGATGCTGGAAAACATGTCGGCCTCATAGTTCCCATTCACAGAGGACACAGGGGGTCCCAAGATCCCAGAAAGACTGTATTCATCGATGTTATTCCTCAGGGACAGATATGTTGTCTCAGAAGCAGGGAAGAGACCAAGAGATGGTGACTGCTCACCATAGGGCTGCTGATTCATACACTCTTCGTTTTTGTTTGGTTCAGTCTTGATCTGTGTGACAAAAGGTGTGCAGCTTGTGTTACAATTGGAGCTGCCTAAACACATGCTCCTGAAGTCCGTTCCAGGCTCATTCTTAATGTACTTCACCATGCCCATCTGGTCTAAACCAACGCTGAACACTTCCCCATCCACCATCTCTACTTTGGGGAACTCAAAGCTCTTGAAGTCCGTGTCTTTAGCTATCCCTGCTGCTTCTGGGCTGTTAGTGTCATTCTGCACTAAACCCAGTCCACCAGCAGGACTAGACACCGGAAACCCAGTAGAGGAGGGATTCTCTGGACTGCTGATAGACATAGGGCCCCCTGTGGCAGGACTGGAGATGGAGGGTCTACTGTTATTGGCTGTGCCCGTACAGCTGACACCTGTAGGGCTTGAAACCGATGACCTAATGTTGCACGTTGTGCTGCAAGATGGAGATCTCACACTGCTCATGCTCTGAGGGCTGGACATGGGGGACCTCATGACATTAAGGGGGCTGGTGAGTGGCGGTGACCCAACTGTGCTGGACTCCACAGGGCTACACGTGGCTGAATTCCTCCGCTTGATGTTGGCCAGAGTTGCTGCGCATGAAGTCTGGCTTCCAGGACTACTGGCAGAGGAGCATAGTGGTCCAAAGCATGTGGGAGGACTGGTGGTAGACGACACCATATTGTTACTCCCTCCAGGGCTGGAAATGCAGCTGGAGGTTTTGGGACTGCAGGACAGAGAGGAAGCAAGCATAGATGCTGAGCTAACTGGAGTCCCAGTGGTGCATTCTCTGGGATTGGTGCTAGTCTGCTGGAAACCAAACGCCTGTGACTTAGAGCTCTTTTTGGAGCCACATTGGTTTTCTTCTAGAGGTCGTCCACAAGCAGGATAAAGCTTTCCTGTGCTGCCTCCGTGTTGGCTAAAAGCAAAGTCAGCCTCCCTGGCAGCGTTCATATACAGGCCCATCGACTCAGCCACAGTCTTGGAAAGTTCCTTGGAGTCCATTTCCCGCTTATGACCAAGCAGGGAATTGTTGAAGTGTGGGAGAACAAATGGCTGGTTCTGGCTGAGTTGGGGCATTGGCTGCTCCTGCTTCTTGGTCTTATTGTCTTTAATGTCAGCAGTCGGGCTTCCAGCAGGGCAGCTGACGTTGACCATGTCCATCAGGATATCGCTGCTGGTCAGACTCGAATCCTCAGTGCTGCGGCAGTACTCCATGGTGCTGGGGGATTGAGACCATTTATTCTCAGAGTCGCCGCCATCGAAAAAGCTTTGGTACCCTTTAGTCTCCATTTCTCACTCATTGATTCATCTAGTAGGCATCAAAACAAGAAAAGTATCATTAGCTAAGATACATCTGTGTATATGACAAGATGGCTGATGCAACATTAATTCAGCACAATCAATTATGGTTTTAGAAATAATAATTATCAGATGTGTGAGGGTAAAAGATAAGGCTGAAAAACGCATGACGTGCATTCATTTCCAAGTTGGGACCTTATTTTTCCCTATGTGCAGTTCAGTAATTAACAAAACCACCTTGTAAAGGGTTAACTTCCCCATGTGATGTCGCTTGGGCCCTTGTCGTTGTCTGAAAGCCCACCTCATCTGCGCCTCTATTGGACAGCTGAGTCAGAAATCCATCAGCTCCATCAGGCCAGTCAGGGATTGGACAGAAAGCTGCCACTCAATAGTTACTGCCTCTTGCCACCACGACCGAGCAGCGACGCCGACACAACATAAAATGTTTGAGGCGCACAAGCGTCAAAGCGAGATACGCAACAATTCCACAGATTAGCCTTGTTTGCAACAACAAAGCGTCACTTTAAGGTGGTTTTTGCACTCAGATCATGCATGCTTCAGTGCACACTTCGAGCCTCAGAGCAAAGAGTTAAAGTGAGTCCAGCTGAAAACTAAATTCCCACCACTGCACATGTGCAGAGTAGCTGATAAACATCCGTCCTCCATTCTCTTTTTATAACCCTTAAGGTTGCTAATAGACATATTTATACATATATAATAAAACTGATGGTGTTTTGGTTATACCACCATATGAAGCAGTTGCCTCTATACAAGTCTATACTTGTCCATTTTTTGCGCAGAAATTAAAGCAAGAGCTTAAAATTTCATGCAGCTGAAGTTCTTTTTTGTGCAGGTTTTAAAGCGAAACTGACCCGAGCACATCGACAGAAACCCCTTAACTCACTTTTGAGCATCAATAAATTCCACACCGTATCTTTAGATTGTTGCAGAAACCTGAAAATCTATTAAAAAGTATGATTTCTGTGCGTTTTTTACGCAGTTCGATTAAACTTCTGAGCGAGTTTTGCATCACAACTTGATTTTTTTCTCTATAATTTATTATCACAGAGGGAAAGTCAAGAGTTTGCACGAAGCTTTATCTTCTGGAGACAGCGCGAAATTAAAACGCACAGAGAAACACCGAGCTCAGTCCTTTACCTTACCTTAATTACGACATTCAGAGTTGTCAGGTGGCTGTGTTGCTGGGTAGCGTTAATCCAAGAGGGGGGAAAAAACAAGACAGGTCAAACTAAGTGAATAAATATGAGGAAATGTGCTCCGTCTACTGTTTCCAACACAGAGCTGTCAGTTTGACAGCTAGACACACTGGAGGAGAAGTCTGCTGCGCATTATCACTAGTAATCCTCCACACAGCGAGCTGCTGCTCCTAACCAGGACGAGCCACAGCAATGGGTCCGGCCGACAGCGACACATAATCTCACATGAGGGCTGTCAGGTCGCGCAGATCTGGAGAGGAGGAGGAGGATGGGGGGTGGTGCATTTACAAAAACAAACAAACAAACAAAATAAAAGAGTAATAAAAACAAACGGAGGAGTCGGTCGGACTTGCAGTCAGAGCGACGTCATCCTGTGCACATGGACCCTCCTACCGCAACGAGGAAGGGGGGAGGAGGGGCTCACCGCGCAGGTAGACGGAGAGAGTGTGGAAATAGGGCACCGGTTTCTGAGTGCGGTGTTCGAAACAAACAAGTAAATAAAGGGAACTCACGTGACGTCTCACTGACCTTTTCACAACAGCTCCTCCGTTCTTAATCTCCTACAAAGTGTTTCATTTGTTTGTTTGATCGTTATTTACAGGCAAGCGCGCCCGCGGTCACGTGATTCAATGGCGTAGGTCAGAAGACTCAAACAATTAACAATGGAGTTTATGCAACCCACAAGTACAGGGAGAGGGGTCTATAACCATTATCTCCACTAGGTGGCGCACATTTTCTACTTCAATTCAAGGAGCAAAATGTGATGCAGTTCGTGCCATTTTAACACCCAAAATACATTTAAACACCTTGTTTTTAAATATATGAACCCATAAACCACTTTTTGAGCATTTCAAGAAAATAAAATAATCATTCAGTCATAATAATAAATAGAAATCTTTACCTATAATCTCTTGCAAGTGTATATCCGGACAATACAGCTGGCAGCTCCACTATGTGTTCAAACTGTTTAAAAGTTGCATGTACTGCACAAATGTGTTCGTATAAATATCAACTATGGAAAAATCAAAACAATGAGCATTAAAAACTAAAATGCCTCCAGCTGATCCAAAAATGCTGCTGACAGAGTTCTGATGGGAGCATCACTTCACTGACCCTTTGTAAAAATAAGAATTTTATTTTCTTTTTGGGTTTTTTTCCTATCATGCAAACATCTGGAAGATCAAGCTTCATCCTAGATTGTGTTGTCCCATGCTTTCTCAACATGTGTTTTTAAAAGAGGAACTAGGCAGTTTTTGCTTGCAAACAAAAAAAAAAGGAGTTTTGGCTTGCTTTTAGCACTCCCTTGTGTCTGTTTGTTGAACCGAAAGCAAAACGTATCCCCTCACTGTGTTTATCTTTTAAATACCTTAATCTAACAGTTGAAATGTTGCCCAGCCTTCCTTAGTGTCTACAGGAGTGATTCACTAAATCGTACTAATCAGCTGTGTTCATGACCTAAAACATGCTGGAACCAGACTGCAGCGCATGGATGTCAGCTCCTTTTTTTCTGACAGAGCTGTGCTTTTATTTCTCTTGTCCAACCAGCTTCCATTTTTTATCAACCCTGTCCACTTTTAAGACCAAAACATTTCTTTTGGATTAATCTTATATTTAGAATTAGCTTGTGTTATCCTGCCTTATCCCGTGGTAGACTGCTGGAGGATGTATTGAAGACGTGTCCTCCCTTTGCTGCCCTGAAACCCTTTTATCTTTGCTTATCTTCCATAGAAATGAAAACAACCCTTATGAACTGGTGCCATATGAAGGTAAATGGACTCAACTGAAAACAAACCAAAAATAAGTTTTCCTTGTATTTATTTATATGCTCTTAAAAGTAAATTGTGATCCAAACAATTGGATTCTTTTTTCAGAAAGTACTGATTGATAACAGAAAAATGAGTCTAATGCATAAGAGAAATAAATACCCACACTTTGGTCAAACTCCATCGGACAAACCCAACTTAAATTTCTGCAACTAAGACAAGCTGAAATCAGCTGAAAGCTCCATGATAACATCCAAAGAGAAAGCAAAACATGTCTTTATTTATCTACAACACGAAGGGTTGTGACTCCCTCATTCAGCTGTAAACTGTTATTTACATTTTTCTGCTTATGTCTTCTTGGACCAACATGAGTTCAGACTTTGATTTTATTTATTTTTTCCAGCAACAGCCAATAATCAGTTTAATCTCTGGACTTGTCAGTCACACTCTGTAGGGTTTCACGTGGCTGCATCCGAGCCTGTGTGTAGGATATAAGCTGTGAAAGTGGAGTTCTGTGTCGCTTTTCACTGCTTGTCTCGGTTCTCCTACCCAGCATTTAGTAACTGCTCAAGCAAGGCAGCAATTTATTCAGCAAAGTCATTCAGGCAAGTTAAAATAAAAAATAAACAGTCATTCTTAGACTTTTTGGTTAGTTGTGTGTATACTGTAGCACAACATAGCTTGGCAGTGTAAATTGTTAGTTCTCTTAAATCCGTTAAAGCTTTTAAGCCATTTCAGACAAATCACTTATAATTACAATAAATTGAAAATGCCGAATTTAGCCAAATACAGACATCCTTTAAAGAGAAGCATGCTCCTTTCAGATGAGTGATTGCTATGATTAGAAGCAGGCTTCCTCTGGAGTTTATACACATAGCTGACAACTCCAGAAGCTGGAAAGGCCAACCGCATACCACCGAGGTGCATGCTGAGCCTCGTGGGGACAGGTGAATTGGAGCGTGATAAAGCTGAAGCAAAACACTCGTCAATCCAGCGGCAGGCCTGGTCCCCATCCTGTGTGGTAATTACTGGGTTAATTTCAATCAAAAGAAAAAAAGCCTTCGTTTCTATACTTTCAGGCGTTTGTTTCGGTTCAGGATTTTCATTTTTATGGGTATTTTTACCTGAAATGAATAAGAAACAATGTAGAGTCTTATGAAGCACTCCTTAAGCCAACTCTCGCTTCTGGTCACTACCATTCTCCTCAGCCCTTAAGTCACATCCTGTTTACTTTAGGAGTTTACAGGTTGGAACTGTGTCCACATGTGAGACTAGTCCGGCTTTGGTTTTGTTTGTAGTGTAGCACAGGTACATAGTTCAGCGTGTGAACTGACCAGAACAACCCAACAAGGTGGTGGTCAGGATGTGTTAAAATGCTGTGCCAGATCTAAAGGGAATACATAGAAATTTTTAATGGTGTGGAACACTGATTTTTTTTTTAAATCTTACTTTTGGTTATATTTTTCACTCCAAGTTTTTCATGCAGACTGAACATGAAAATATTGTCCTACACTCCTGCATTAGCTTCTGATAGACAATAGATGATGAAATGCTAGGATTTGAAATTCCTGACAGATCTATGTCACACTGTCACTTAACATTCATGGACTCACCCATATTGACTTGCATATGGATGACATATGGAGAAGGCTGCTATTAGTTTAGCATCCAGGAGACAGCTGAGAATGTCTCGGCTAGTAGAAGCTAACCGTAAGCATTAACAACTCCACCACACAGCAGAACTCATTCAGGATTCTGTAATTTGCGAAGATAAAACGTAAATGTTGCAAATCAGTGGTAGAGTACAGTTGCTGTGCCAGTCAGAGGCCAGATGTCCAAAAATCAGAAAATAAAGTTAAAATTAAAGTCCCACTAGTTCTCACACACACTGATGTGTGTGCGAAATTTGTTATCCGCATTTGCCCCATCACCTGGGGGAGCGGTAAGCTGCAGACACAGCTGCACTTTGGTGCTTTGGAACCATTTGGTGGTTTAACGCCGGGGACACACCGGCCGCCGAAGCGCTGCGAAGTGCTGGGAGCAAGGGCGTCAGTTTGTTTTCAGAATTGCTGGGGACAATAACCATACACTTGAGTGGGGTTTAAAAATTGCTGGGGACAATAAAGTAGGCTAGCACAGGGGTCGGCGGCTCTGGAGCCGCATGCGGCTCTTCCATCCATCTGATGCGGCTCTCTGTGCTTGTAAAATAATGAATGGATATTTAAATTAAAAGCTTTATATTTTACTGCATTAATTTTACATCTGTATGCCAATTCTAAATGTAAAGATTGTCTGCGTAAACCTGAACAGGTCCAACCCGGTCTTACTGTGAGACCGGGTTGACGCGTCATGCTTGTGTGTAATCATAGGCGCTTCCTGAGCTGGAGGATGTCAGATTCTGGGCTTCTCCTCAGACAGGTTCCTGGATGCGTCGCCACATTGGAGACAGGAACAAGCACTATTCAGCCAAAGTTTCATAATCAGGTGTGGCAGTGTGAGTCCTGTCACAGTATCCCGATAGATAATGCGCCCTGGCTACTTGGCCAAGAGGATGTCCCTTTGGCTGACTGGTTAGAGTGTATGACTCTCACCCGGGAGTCTGGGGATCGAATCCCGCCCGGGTCCTCGTTTCTCCACTGTGCCACGTATTGACGGATAAACTCAAGGATGTTGGTTGTTTTGAAAGAATTACCCCGAAGCACACTGATGCGCATGGATGAGCTGACATTTTAATCAATACGCACATCGCAGAGGTAACTTGATTTCCATCAGAACATCAGAGCTTTATGCTGGACACTGTGTTCAGCGCGGCTCGGAGCGCCCACGGTGGACAGTGGGCTGAAGATCTGAGGGGTTCGCAGCGCAGCGCAGAACCACGGTGCATGCGGCAAGATTTCCTCCCACTGAAGCGTTCTGGAAACCCAGTCTCTCTGAGGGATGTCACTTGGAAAAATGTTCTTTTTATGAAATTATGAAACTTTGGCTGAACAGCGCTTGTTCCCGTCTCTAATATGGAGACGCATTACGCATCCAGTCTGAGGCAGAATAGCTCTTCAGCTCATAAAACACCTGTAGAGACATTTGATTACGCACAAAGTTTATGTGGAGCAGAAGCGGTCGGGCCACGGCAGGTGAAATGTTCCTAGCCTACATGAAGTGTAACATTAATATGTTACTGGACACGCTGGTCTGGTTGGTTAGACCAGTGTTTGAAGTGGAAAACACACACACACACACACACACACACACACACACACACACACACACACACACACACACACACACACACACACCAATTAAAATAATGCTGATAGCGTGGACTAATAATAATAATAATAATAATACATTTTATTTAAAAGCGCCTTTCAGGACACCCAAGGTCACTTTACACAAAACACGTAATAAAATACAATAAAACAATAATAAAACCCAAAGAAGAAAAAACAGAGAGAAACATTTCAATAAAATCAGAGGTTGTAGGCAGATTTAAACATGTGTGTTTTGAGTTTTGTTTTGAAAAGGGTAAAACCGTCGACGTTCCTGATGTCTGGGGGAAGTGAGTTCCAGAGTCGAGGAGCAGAGCGGCTGAAAGCTCTGCTCCCCATGGTAGCGAGACGGGCAGAAGGAACCGCAAGATGGATGGAAGAAGAAGATCTGAGAGAACGGGATGGGGTGTGAATACTTATAAGGTCTGAGATATATGGAGGAGAGAGGTTGTGGATTGCTTTGAAGGTATGGAGGAGAATTTTGAAAATCGACCTGAATTTAACTGGGAGCCAGTGAAGCTGTTGGAGAACCGGGGTGATGTGGTGAAAGGAAGGGGTTCTGGTGATAATACGGGCTGCTGAATTCTGGACCAGTTGCAGTTTATGAAGGAGTTTGTTGGGAAGACCATAAAGAAGTGAATTGCAATAGTCGATACGGGAGGTGACGAGGCTGTGGACGAGAATGGCGACAGTGTGAGGGGTCAGTGAGGGGCGGAGACGGTTTATGGAACGTAGATGGAAGTATGCTGACCGAATTAAGCTATTAATGTGAGCCTGAAAAGAAAGTGAGCTGTTGAGAATGACACCCAGACTCTTGACATGAGGTGAGGGGGAGACTGTGGCGCTGTCAATAGTTAAAGAAAAGCTGTCAGATGTTGAGAGGGTGGAGTTAGTGCCAACAAGAAGAAGTTCAGTTTTATTGCCGTTGAGTTTGAGGAAATTAGACTAGAAATTAGACTAGAAGCCAGGTGATGGTTTACGTATTTAAATGATGATCAGGCTGCTGTAAAATGTAATCTCCATCCACATCCAGACACAATTATCCTCTATTCTTTCTCTAGTTGCTCTGCTCTTGTCTGGGCTGACGTAGCTGATGGCGCGCGCGGCGCGCCTAACTAGCGGCTGATGCACATTTTACGCATTTGGAGAGGTGGGCTGGATGCTTTATTTTACTGGAAGATGGTCCACTTAACGCACAGGTGTAGACTATTTATTAATGACAAATGAATGAAAAATATATTGTGAGTTTTTACTTCATATTTTATAAATAAAAATGACGGGGGAAAACACTTATGATGTCTTTTTAAACTAAATTTTCCAGCGCACCTGCCTGCTTCACTAAGTCTCTGCTTATTAAGGTTCGTCCAGAATTACCGTGGCCCACCCAAAAATGAAAACCTGGCGTCGCGCCTGTTATAAACCTCTGCAAATTGTTGTTCTTCAATTTATCAAACTCAGACTTTGTACAGCTAATGTCAAGATGTAAAATTATGAATTCAGTCGAGCTCTTCCGTCCCTCCCTCTCCTGCTCTCCTGGAAACCCGACATCGGCTGTCAGAAGCGGGAGGTGAAGAAGGAGATGAGGCAAACAGAGTGAGTGCGACGTAAAGAAACCAGACTGGTGTGGAGGTGAGCAAAACAGCTGGAAAAGTGTGGGTGTTGAATCCCCCACGGGTGAGACGCCCATGCGAGCGACCAGTACCGGCTGCTGTCACCTGGTTGTGAGCAGCTCTCTGCTGTCTGAGGGTAGGCCCCGCCCACAACGCTGCGGCCGCTGTGGCTCCCAGTGTTTTCTTTACTGTGGGAAACGGGTAATAATGGCTCTTTGATGGGAACAGGTTGCCGACCCCTGGTATAAGATCTGAGCTGGTAAAACAAAAATCCTCATCAGCAGGCTTTTTTTAAAGTGGGGGGGACACAGCTGCCAATCACAAATTTTGCCGGGGACATGTCCCCAGCGTCCCCGGTTAAAATGACGCCTATGGCTGGGAGGCGAAGCGCTCACGAAATTCGGCCGCTGCTCGCTGCTCCTCAGTTTAGACCAGACGCTTGTTTCTCCGCTCCGGTCGAGGCGCGCCCCGTCGTTTTTCTTTTAACCACTTGGTGTCCTCTATTTCCTCTCTGCCGTTTCTCTGCTCTTTTCCTCTACACCCCACTCCCCCTTGCAGTTTGTGTGTGTGTTTGTACGTGTGTGTGAACCTATGGTGTGAACCAAATGTTAATAGCTGGCCTGCGACTTTCTGCCTCTCTGTCCTGTTTGCTCCGGTTGAAAGACACCCAAAACCACACCCCCTTCACGTGGTCACACACACAAGTTTGCTGTGTGTGTGTGTTTGTGTGGTTTTTATGCAGTTGAATATTGCGGAATTGTATTTTGAAATGCTTTATTTTGTTAAATTTACCGGCCTGCCTCTTGTGTCTAGGTTTGACTTCCTGCCAGAATTGACGCGGTTCACCCGCGGCCCGCAAAAACAAATAGAGCAGACTCTGAAACGATCGCTGCACGGCACGGGCTGGAGCGTCGGCGCGCGCAGTGTTTTGCGGCCCTTGTGGTCTACAGAATAGGAGAACAAGGGCGCCGAATGAAGGCGGTCCCCATTTTGCAGCGCTTCGCGGTGCTTCGGCAGCCGGTGTGTCCCCGGCGTAACCCCCAATCCAACCCCTTAATGCTGACTGCCAAGCAGGGAGGCATTGGGTTCCATTATTTTAAGTCTTTGGTATGACCGGACCAGGAATCGAACCCTGATGTCCTAGTCTCAGGGCGGACACTCTACCACTGGGCCACTGAGACTCCAAACCCTGTCGTCCGAAGCTGCTTTCTCCTCCAGCTGAATTCTTTGTGCCTAAACAGGCGGCTTTTTTCCCCCCAGAGCATGACTTCTGCCTGATTTATACTTCTCCATCAGCTCCGCAAGGGAGACACGCACATGCATTGACAGAGATGTTTTGCTCTCGGACTTCTCCATCACTTGGGGAGTGTTGTAAAGTTATTCCTCGCCAGGACAACAGAGGGCGTAGCCCTTTTCTGTGGTATCATGCCACCATTGCTCTCATGTATCTGGTCCATGATAGTGTATTTACTAATGTGTTTATATGTTTCAGAGATTTTATAGCGCGGATTAATTTGTTCTTTATTCTCCTCCACCCATTTGTGCGGTCGCTATCTCTAAATCATGCTCTAAACCCACATTTCGATATTTTTGTCCACAAGGAAAATGTTTGCTCTGTATTTTATAACCCTTTCAGTCACGGGTGAATAAAAGTTCATATTTTTGGACGTTTTTCTGCCACGCATTCTTCAATCTGTTCCGGGTCAGCTGCTAAATATCTTTTTACTTTTTGACAGGGCAATGACGGTGCTGTTGAAAATTTACAGGAAGCTGCATCCTGACCATTCACAAGTTTGCGGTCTCTGGCACTTTTGATGGATATTTAAAAATTTGGGCACGTCTCCATCACCCTCTGTGAGCCTCTTAGAGAGCCCTTGCGCTTACGCATAATGGCGTTATCTGTCTCCGCACCGGCCAGATGGAGAATCAGCCTTTGCAAGGCATTCATTCCTACTAGAGACCACTGCAAATGTACTGATTCAAATGTTCCCATAAGGGTCATTGTGTGAGAATGCAAATGCTCACAACAGTCAGTTTGGATTTGCATAACGTTGGCATAACTAATAAAGCTGGTGAGTGAAAAGGCATATGTTCTTTCTGATGAACGATATCACTAATATTGTTTAAAACCTGACTCACCAACTGTCATTAGGAGTGGTCTGTAATGACTGCGGCTGAGCTCACTCCAGAATCAAAAACGCATGAAGCCCTCGATCTTTCAAACACTTTAAAGCGATGATGTTTATTTTCCCTGGTAATAGGGGGCAGTACATACCTAAATTATTGCAAGCAAACAGTATTTTTGTGTTCAAGTAAGACCTTACCAACGGACGGCCATTAGGGTCAAATCAGTTACAAATCAGTAAATACATTTTATCCTCACGGGTTCTCATAGAAGGAAACATGGCGTCAAATATGGCGTCACCTGGAGTCGCCATATGTGTATTTTAGACCTGATTTTTTATGGTTGTATGTTACAATATTTTTCCACAGCTGGGCATCATTTTATTCATTTTAAAAAAATGTCAATGAATATTTCCAGAGATTAACTACTCATGGTGTCTTTAAGGTGAGCTTGAGATCCCTTCTTACAGCATTGTTTGATGTGTGAAATGACCAGAGTGGAATTTGGGGGATTGGTTTATCTACCACTAATTTGGGTGTGCAGTGGGACAAAATAGAGCTGTTGTCAAAAATGTGACTCGCAGTGCGGAACCACTGACATTGCAAAGAGTTCTCTTTGGAATGGGTGAATTACAAAGAGCAAATCAACAAGGGTCATTTGGCCATTAATATACCAACGTTGTATAAAAACAGAGCACTAACTGATTTTGGACCCATCTATTCACTTTCTTTGCAGCAATGCTAATCCTTTGCATTTTCCACTTCCCTTTATTGTTTTACTAACCCTAACCCCATATGTCCATGCACAAGCTTCATTTTGACCCTTTTTTCACCAGTTCTCTATAGTTGGCTCTCTTTGATCAGTTTATACAGATTTGAACACTCCACCCAATCCCTAAAATAAATTATCCATTCAAGCCACAAAATTCCTACAAACTCCTTTCCTCTTTCCTATGGGTCATGTGATTTGTATGAGACAAACCTACCTTTAAAGGCAGCTTCTACTATCTATCATGTTTATATACTTTGTAGACTTTGTTTTTATGTGGTATAAAACATTTTTTGAATTGATAAATAATGTAGAAAATCTGGTTTTATTCATTTTGGCTGATGCATTTACAGAGTTGGCCAGGATATGCAGACATTTCTGGAACACTGATTGAATAACCCCACAGTTGGTTGATAAGAGTCTTGCCAATGAAGGTCAGACATGAAAAAATATCCTATTGAATTTTAAGTAGCGTTGCTATGGCAACTGGTATGTTTTGACAGTGTAGGCAGGTAGCTCATGGAAAAGGGCTCTAGGCTATGCAGTAATAATAAAAATTGCATGTAATTATTTTCTTAATATACTCTGCTAAAGTTATAAACTCACAATGATAATGTGCACCAAATTCTTTGCTGCCACATTCAAATGTGATCAATATTTTATGTGCTGTATTACATGTTTTATTAAGTGTTTCCTCAGAGGGCACAATTATGAGATTTCAACCCTACATTGATTCAAGGTGAACAAATTGTGCAGTAATGTATGTAATAGAACTTATTGCAATGCCTAAAATGCTGTAGAATCAGTAGTAAAGAAATATAGTGTGTACTGAACGATTTTATTGAATTTAGGTTTAGCAAACTCATCATTTTCTTTACCTGCTACGTCTAGAACAAGCTTCAAAGCAAACATCCAGGTTTTTTCTCATGAACTTTCATTATTTGGTGTTTAAGTACCAAAAATCAAAAAGTATGGCCATTTCTCAAAATGCGTACTTGTCTGAACTGGTGTACCCACGTACTTGTGAAACACTATCAATGTTGGTCGAAGTACTGTTCCAATCTTAAGTACACATCATGACAAGTACGCTCTAAACTCCCAGAAATGTTCTTGCTCCGCCCGTTGTATTGAGGATGCATCCTTCTGCGTACTTTTGTCAGCCAGGTGTCCCATAATGCAATTTTAGAAGGTCTCGGCTCTAGTACTCGGCTCTCGGCTTCATGTTGACACAGTGCCGCCACGTTCCTACGTCACATTCCATTGTCGAACAGCGGGGACGAGCCATCTAGTCTTTATATATACAAAACTATGGGCTACAAGACACCTCCCATGTATCCTTGCTCAGCTAGCTAAACGGCTAACAAACGGAGAACACATGCCTCGGTAGAACATGAACATTGGAACACGTCTTGGCGGCTCCTGATGACATGTCTCCTAGGCAACCGCGGCGGGGCCAAGACATCAAGGCAAGGTTCCTTGACATTGAGACACACCCTTAAACCCACTCCATGTATTTTAGAACAGATCTTTATATGTTATGAAACTGACAATAGTTTTCAATAACTGGGCATCTTTTAAGTAATTTACTACAACATTTCAATGGATATTTCCAGAGATGAATGATAAAACTACACATTGTCAATTGAATGTGTGCAAATCAGCTGCATGACAAAAAATGTATTTACTGAAAATATAATAAAACTGTAACATCAAGCACTTTATATGTATAAATGATACACAACTAAAATGCGTTATTTTCAAAAACAAAACATGTTGCGAATGATTCACTGACTGATGAGACTCATGCAATAAATGATTGATCATGATAATCAAAATTACAAGTTGTCATTGTCACCATGTTATAATTTTTGATTGCAATAAACAGTAAAACTCTAAACATGCCAGAATGATCAAATTCAGAGAGTCTGAGCTTTGTAACAGCTAGAGCATCTCTAATATCCAAGGTATTCCTGAGCGAAAGCAACGAGGAAACCTTTCACTTAAACACAAACACATCAAAATATATATGTTAAACCTTTCAAAGTTGAACAATTGGCTTCCCTGGAGCGAAATAATGAAATTTAAAATCAATTAGCCAGCATCTTGTCCCAGACTGCTTGGCTTGGAATCATCTGCCACTGAAGCAGCGGAAACCTCTCGAAATGAGCAGCCGGCTCTCGTGGAGGTTTGGGCACTGACAAGCTGCATGTCACGTTAATTATGCGAGATATGGGTGGGCTGTGTTTATGGAGTCTCACTACATCTATTTGTTATAATAAAGTAGCAGCAAGGTTTCCCGCTAACTGGAAAGCAACTGTTCATGTTATGCATGACTGGATATACTGTAAGTGCTTTCCAGTATAATGCTGCGATTATAAATAGCTCTTTTAGCCCTCTGAGAGCTGCTGTGTACTCAGCTGTTTGGACTTTGTGCATGGTGATACACTGATGCACTCTCATTACTCATGGACTCCTTTATTACCTATTTTTATTTCTCAAAAACAGCAAAAAACTCAAGCTAGCATGCAGGAAATTTGTTAAGCCAATTTCAATTCTTTTGTATCTCTCTCCTCTTTTTTATAGCCACACCTGGAATTAGTTATTATTATTAAGATATCAGTGTCAGGGTCTAATCAGAATTTGTGGGCATTTGGTTTATTAATTACATCAGCTGGTTGAAGCTCTGCGGACTTGGCAAAAAAAAAAAGCGAAAAATCAAAAGCTGATGCCTGTGTCATGATTAATTTCTCAGTGAACAGTCTCTGCGATGTCAGTGGTAATTAGGCATCACCCATTGCATAACACACCATGTGTCAGGGTGGGTGGCGTGTGTGTGTGTGTGTGTGTGTGTGTGCGCGCGTGAGTGAGTGAGAGTGAAAGCGAGAAAAAGTAAAAGAGAGAAAAAGAAGGGGTAAAGGAAATGAAATAAGATCTGGTGTTCCATCCCTTTGTTGTAATGCACTCAGGTGTTGGACGTTTCTAAAAAGTACTTCTAATTCTCATTAGCTATCAGACTGGATTGTCATGTTTGTATGATGCTTAGAGTGTCTTAGAAGTGGAAAATCAGTATGTAATATGTTAGGGGATTTATAAGCACTTGCGGAAGTGAATGTAATAGTGATGGAAGATCTGAACAAATAAAAACACTCAGTTTTTTATTTATAAAGATGTTTAATTTATAAGTGTGCAATGTTTTAATAGAAAATCCTGCAGCAGTGTTGTCCTGTAGCTGTATAAAATCTTTATTATTCCTGGTTAGGCACATGTAATATGCAGCAGTGATCAGGCATTCCCCAGTGTTGCAAAACTTTCATAAAAGAACAGAATTCAATGCAAAAAGGCATATTATCTATTTCTGGGCAATCTCTGTTTTTTTTCCTCCTTCTTTTTGTTTTTTCAAAAATAAACAATGGCCCATAACACTCAAATTAACACAGATTGGGATTTGATGTGCTTTGCAGCCAGATGGCTTGCTCACTCACTGTGTGGCGGGCTGGCTGTGCAGCTGAGGACGCAGGCACTTCCAGAGCGGATCTGAAAGAATCTAGGCCAGCGAGAGAGGGGCTGCTCTAGGAGACTAGCCGCCAGTGCTGTCATGTTTTACTGCACACTTTCTATTTGAGGAAGAAGCTGCTACATAGGAGTTGTACTCTGTGTGTGTGTGTGTGTGTGTGTGTGTGTGTGTGTGTGTGTGTGTGTGTGTGTGTGTGTGTGTGTGTGTGTGTGTGTGTGTGAGCAGCAGTGACTGGAAGAGATAGACTGCTCTGAATAGAATGAGAAGAAAAGGGGCTCATAGAGTCGAACAAAAATGAGAATAATTAAAAAATACTCACATCCTTTAACTCTCCCACTGTCTTTATGGGTGACCCCGTGAGGAAAGTTGACCACTGAGCAGGATTGATGGTTTATCTCTTGAGGTCCACATGGCAAGGGTGAGATGGTGCTCACTCCTCACCCCTGCCACATGGACCCAAGGGATAAACCATCAACCCTGCTCAATGGTCAACTTTCCTCGTGGGGTCACACACCCATTAGGACAGTGGGAGGGATAAACTTCTAATAATTTTATTGAAGTGTTGGGAGGGTTTGCTTGTACCTCGATGAATAAGTCTGCAGCCCCGTGAAGGTTAACGGAACTTTGAGGCAGAGGTAAAGGGCTGTTTGTTGCATTTACTGTACAAATCAGTGTTTTTGTAACTCCAGCTCTCAAGTAGCGATCAGCATTTTTATAAACACTGTAGCACAAACACTTGAATGTAACCTTTAGAACTAGTCATCATTCAAAAGCCTAGTCTCCATCTGGAAAGTGGCAAAGTTGGCAGTTTTCCTGGCAATGCTGTAGAGAAAACTGGGTCTGTTAGAAACTGCAGGGCTTATGATACTTGGCTCAGGTGTAAATTTGTCTAGCTTTGATTATCATTTTCTTAGCAGACCCTCTTTTTCTGTGGGGAAGTGTAAAAGTTGTAACAAGCACTGGAAACTTTAGCAATAGTGAGACAATAAAAAGGAGAAGACACAATGTTATATTCATGATACATGTGAGTACTTACTGGACTCGGCATAAGTACCATGGTGCTGATCTCCAGTGGTCACTGGGGAAAAGAAAACTTGAATGGTCTAAAACAGATACGCCATCACGGTGCTGCATCAATGCAGATGATCTGACAGTCAAGCCTGAATTTCAAAGGTTTTTGAAAAAAGTATCACAGTGACCAGCATCCCGGCATGCATTGCTCCCTGTCTCAATTTGGCTGTTGTTTACACACTTGTGTACCATGCACTTGAAGCCTTACTGGGCACTTTCCCCAAGTGCACTTTGTTGAAGACTGCAGGGTGCAGTGAGAGTATTGGGATTGGGCCTAAATACACTATCATGGACCAGATACATGAGTGTTATGGTGGCTTGATACCACAGAAAAGTGCTATGCCCTCTGTTGTCCAGGTGGGGAATTGCTTTGAAAAACTCCGCTGTCCTGCACGCATGTGAAAAACTTTCCGACACTCTGGCGACCTCTGATAATGGCTTGAGATACTAGCTGAAACATGTCTGGTAAAGAAACAATGTTTTTACTAAACTGTTAAAAAATATCAAGAAAGTGGAAACTCTGTGTATGTCTCTCTGTTGCGGAGCTCGTGGAGAAATATAAATCAGGCTTAAGAGTCGACTTGATAAAACTAACACAAGCACATCATACAAACCATGAAGAAAAGTCTCAAAAAGGGAATCAAACCCCTGGCTTTCTTTATGTGAGTGTAGTGGACAATGGTAGACTTGCTAATGGCCGCCCAAACGACCCACTGAATTCACCAGTGGTCGTGCTGTCATTAGGGCATCTGTACCGGTGAGGCTCACGCTCCTTTGCGAGTTGCTCCTCCTCCCTCCTGAAACAGCAGAGCACTCCATAATCTAAGCTGGGATGGTATCAAATTCCTGTATTGAATAACTGTCACAGCCTATTCCTGGTTACGGATAACCAACTGCCCCTGGTGAGGGTTTCTCCTCATTAAGTTAGCATTTTCTCCCCCCCCCCCCCCCCCCAACATGCCTGGGTTTTTCTCACAGTCAAAACCATGCATGCAAAGGTATTGGTGGTATGTTTTTGTGTCAGTCGTGCTGGTGAGTGGAGAGGAGGTGAGGATCAAAATTCTGGGGAGGAAGCAGGCAGGCAGACAAACTGGAGAACGTAAAAGGGTTTTAATGATAAACGCACGCAGGACATGGAAACAACGAGCCAACAAGAGACACAGAACTGGAGGGGTTTAAATACAAGAGGGCTGGGAGCTTGGGTGATTGGAAAACAAGAGGCAGGTGGGAGCAAGTGACAGAGACACATGGCTGAACAGAATGGGGAGACAGGACAGGGTGTGACAGTACACCCCCCCCCCCCCCCCCTCAAAGGGCGGATCCCAGACACCCATAGGAACACAGGGCGGGAGGAGGGGGACCCGGAGAGAGGGCCGAGAGGGACAGAGGGACCGATGGAGAGGAAGCAGGGACCAGTAGAGTCTGGGGGCCTGCGTCTGGGGCAGAGGAGGAGGCGACAACGGGCTCTGGGGGGCCTGCGTCTGTGGCAGAGGAGGAGGCGACGACGGGCTCTTGGGGGCATGCGTCTGTGACAGAGGAGGAGGCGGCGACGGGCTCTTGGGGGCCTGCGTCTGTGACAGAGGAGGAGGCGGCGACGGGCTCTTGGGGGCCTGCGTCTGTGGCAGAGGAGGAGGCGGCAACGGGCTCTTGGGGGCATGCGTCTGTGACAGAGGAGGAGGCGGCGACGGGCTCTTGGGGGCCTGCGTCTGTGGCAGAGGAGGAGGCGACGACGGGCTCTTGGGGGCCTGCGTCTGTGCCAGAGGAGGAGGCGACGACGGGCTCTTGGGGGCCTGCATCTGTGGCAGAGGAGGAGGCGACGTCGGCCACTGGACTGGAGGCGGCGACATCTGCCACTGGACTGGAGGCGGCATCATCGACCACTGGACTGGAGACGGTGTCGTCGACCACTGGACTGGAGACGGCGTTGTCGACCACTGGACTGGAGACGTCGTCGTCGACCCCTGGACTGGAGACGGCGTCGACCACTGGACTGGAGACGGCGTCGACCACTGGACTGGGGACGGCGTCGACCACTGGACTGGGGACGACGTCGACCACTGGACTGAAGATGGCATTGACCACTGAACTGGAAACGGCGTCGACCACTGGACTGTAGACGGCGTTGACCACTGGACTGGAGGGGGAGACGTCGGCCACTGGACTGGAGGGGACGTCGACTTCAGAGCCGGAGGGGACGTCGACTTCAGGGCCGGAGGGGACGTCGACTTCAGGGTCGGAGGGGATGTCGACCTCAGGGCCGGAAGGGGCGTCGACCACAGGACCGGAAGGGGCATCGACCACAGGACTGGAAGGGGCGTCGACCACAGGACTGGAAGGGGAGTTAACCACAGGACTGGAAGGGGCGTCGACCTCTGGAGTGGAAGGGGCGTCGACGTCTGGAGTGGAAGGGGCGTCAACCACAGGACCGACAGGACTGTCGGCTTCTGGTCCGGAGGCGCCGGCTTCTGGACCGCCGATTTCTGGACCCCCAACTTCTGGACCACTGATTTTTGGACCTGGACCGCCGACTTTTGGACCTGGACCGTCGACTTTTGGAGTGGAACCGTCGACTTTTGGACCAGAACTGTCAACTTCTGGACCGGAACCTTCAACTTCTCCAATCCAATCCAATTTGATTTATATAGCGCATTTAAAAACAACATGACAGCTGACCAAATCACTGCACAGAGTTAAACCTAAAAAGCCATTCAAAATACACATACATACACATTAAACACAGATAAAAGCTGTCATAAAATAGAAACACCTAAAAACAATATAAATGTATAAAACAGCCAATAAAAGAGAAGTCAATAAAAACAGAAGTCAGTAAAACAGAAGAGTCACAGCATAAAAGACCAATCATTGACCAAAAGCCAAATTAAAACAATGTGTCTTCATGCTGGATTTAAACTGTGCCAGTGAAGAAGCCTGGCGTACCACCAGAGGGAGTGCGTTCCAAAGTCTGGGAGCTGCAAAGGCGAACGCACGCTCTCCACGAGCTTTATAAGGGGGCTAGACCATTCAGGGCTTTGTAAGTAAAAGTTAGAATTTTGTGTTGAATTCGAAATTGCACAGGAATCCAGTGTAGGTCCGCCAAAATGGGAGTGATGTGGCAGCGTTTATTTGCATTGGAGAGAAATCTGGCTGCAGCATTCTGGACTTTCTACAGACGATTTAGGACAGATACATTTACACCAATTAGAACCGAGTTGTAAAAATCGAGTCTGGAAGGGATAAATGCATGAATCACTGATTCTAAGTGTGGCCTCTTAAGAATGGGCTTTAGTCGGGCAAGGCGACGAAGCTGGAAGAAGCAGGATCGAACAGTGGCATTTACATGTGCACTCAGTGATAAGACAACATCCAGTTTAACCCCAAGGCTGGTCACACATGAATTAAGGTTTAGGGGGGAGAGATCAAAGGTAGCAGAAGTATGCAGATTATGTTTTGGTTTGAATAGAATGGCCTCAGTCTTATTGTCATTGAACTTCAGGAAATTGGAAGCTAGCCATTTTTAAATTTCTGAGAGACATTCTGAGAGCTGGGTAATGGAACTTAGTTGATTTAAAGCCGTATAAATTTGACAGTCATCGGCGTATATGTGATAATGTAGGCCGTGTTGAGCAATGATATTTCCAGGACTTCTGGACCGGAACCTTCGACTTCTGGACCGGAGGTGTCGACTTCTGGACAGGAGGCAGACCCGCTGCAGGAGGGGCCACTGAGTTCTGGAGTGGAGGCGGAGCCGCTGCAGGGGGGGGCGCCGACTTCTGGAGTGGAGGCGGGGCCGCTGACTTCTGGAGTCGGGACCGCTTCCTTGGCTGGTGCCTCCGGCTTGGGCGCTGACCACTGGACAGGCTGGCCTGGGGGCGAAGCCTCTTGGACAGGCTGGCCTGGGGGCGGAGCGTTCTGGACCACCGCTGGAACTGGCGCTGCCTGGACTGGTGGCGCGGGACCTGGCGCTGACCGGACTGGTGGCGCGGGATCTGGTGGAGCCGGCAACTGGAAAAGCAGGGAGGGTAGATTGTCCAGCTGGAACTGGAGACTGAGGATCTGACGGAGTCGGACCAGCTCAGCTCGGAGACCGGAGAGCTCCGTTGGATGGGCTGCGAGCTCGGTCCTTTGGCCTGGAGATGAGAGAGCTGCTGACTGGACCGGAGGCGGGGCCGCTGGCTGGACAGAAACCTTCTCCTGGAGACACGGGGAGGATAGGGTGTCCAGCTGGAACTCCCGGAGGCTGACGAGCTGACGGATCCGGCCAAGCTCCACCTGGAGACCGACGAGCTCTGTCTTGGCTGTAGGCATGGTTCCTCCGCCTACAGATGACAGAGGCGCTGATTGGACCGGAGACGGGACTGCTGGTTTGACTGGTGGCGGGTCCAAGCTGGCATGCCGGGCAGGGGCAGCGGCGAGCTCGTGGCACCGTCCTGCGACAAGGGGTGACGGTGGAGCCCGGCATCCTTCCCAACGCCGTGGACCAACTCCAGGGGAGCACACAGCCAGTCTCGTGCCCACATAGCAGGAGCGGTCCATCTGCGCCTCCCCGTCCAAGTCTCCATCCGGCTCCGGGAGGGTGGAGAGGATCGCTGAGGCCCGGGCTCAGCGGCAGCGTCCGCGGCGAGGCGAAGCCGGAGGAAGAGGAGCCGGCCGGTGGTCCGTGGCGAGAAACTGGAGCAGGTTCTCCCAAGGGATAACCTCCCCGCTGGATCCTTCTGTGGGTTGGCTCACTCTGTCAGGTGCGCTGGTGAGTGGAGCGGAGGTGAGGATCCAAATGCTGGGGAGGAAGCAGGCAGGCAGACAAACTGGAGAACGTAAAAGGGTTTTAATGATAAATGCACGCAGGACATGGAAACAATGAGCCAACAAGAGACACAGAACTGGAGGGGTTTAAATACAAGAGGGCTGGGAGCTTGGGTGATTGGAAAACGAGAGGCAGGTGGGAGCAATTAACAGAGACACATGGCTGAACAGAATGGGGAGACAGGACAGGTTGTGACAATTTGGGCTTGAGTGTTTTTGTGTGAACAGTTGTCTGGTGACCTTTTTAGTGATTAAGTCCCTCTCCTGGCTCCTACAGTAAAATTAATAATTTTCAAGCCTAGAGCGCTGACCAATAGATTTGCGTGTCACCAAGAGGCAGCTGTCAGTAAAAGAGGATGCACCCCAGGCACCAGCTTGCAGTACGTGGTGGTGCACTGATATGCCTCTGTCAGCTTAGCACACCAAACTAACTTGAATAATAACTCGACCTGCATTAAATTGATGTTCGTCTGTAAAGTTTAAGCTAACTGTGGAAGGAATATTTGTTTATCGGAGCTAAGTGATAAGAGTAGCGTTCAACACTATTCTACACTGGACCATTGTTTTAGCCAGTCGTAGCTTTATTGGGGTGTGCTAGGATCGCGAGTGGTGGATTCCTTTTAGATGTTTCTCTGCTCGTCTGGTATTAAATGATGAACTTCTTCCGGCCAAGAATCCGGTTTGATCAGCCGATATTATTTTTGGGAGAGCTTTCTGCAGGCGCGTTGCCAATACATTGGCTAAAAATTTTTGGTCCACATTTAAAAGAGAAACAGGTTGGTAATTGCTGCATTCAAGAGGGTATTTATTTATTTTTTAATATGAGTGAGATATTGGCTTCAGTTAGGGTTGGAGGCAATTTGCCCCTGCTGAAAGATTCGTTGTATACGTTTATGAGGTGTGGTAGAATAAGGTTAGAGAATTCTTTGTAGAACTCAACACTAAACCCATCTTGGCCCGGGGCTTTTCCAGTTTGTAACTCCCCTATTGCTTCCTGAACCTCAGATAGGGTAATTGGTGCTCCCAACCCACCTAGTAAATCTGTGTTAACTTGAGGATAGATAATCTTGTCTAGATGAGATGGGTTTTCCCAAACATCATTGGTTAATTCAGAGGTGTATAAGTTGACATAAAAATTATGAAATTAACTATTTATCAGTATCGGGTCAGCTGTTATTTCTCCAGAGGGCAATTTGATCCTGGGGATTACTCTTGAAAGAGCTGCCGCTCTGGCCTGATGCGCTAGCAGCTTACCTGCTTTATCTCCCATCTCAAAATAGCGTTGTCTTGTTCTCAACAGCTGGGTTTCAACTTTCGATGTTGATATAAGCTCAAATTCCGCCTGATATTTCACACGTTGATTATATAAAATGGGTGAAGGAAGGACAAAGTATTGTGCGTCTATTTTCTTTTATTTATTTGAAAGCCAATTTATCCTCTCATTGTCCTGTTTTTTCTGTTGAATAGAAAAATATATCACTTGCCCTCGTAAATATGCTTTACAAGCCTCCCATAATGTACCTCTCGGAAAGTTAGGAATGTCATTTAACAGAAAAAAAAACGTAATTTCATTTTTAATAAATTCTATAAATTTTGTGTTCGCCATTATAAAATGGGACAGCCTCCACTGGGTATGAGGTGGAGTACAATTAGGGAAGTTTAAATCTATTGACGTGGGAGGATGATCCGAGATCACTATACTATGATATTTACAGGAGGATATACATTTACGTAACCTATCGTCAACAAGGGAAAAAAATCAATTCTTGAATATGTCTGGTGTGCATGCGAAAAATAAGAGAAGGCTTTAACAATAGGGTTGATAGTTCTCCAGGGATCGCTGAGACTCAGTTGGCTAGTGAAAGCCTTTAAAACAGTGACAGAGTTAGAAACAGTGGTCTGTTTACAAGAGGATCTGTCCAACTTTGGATTTTGAATGAGGTTAAAATCCCATCCGATGATCAGGAATTGTTTCCCCATGTCCAGGAAAGAAGCAAAGAGATGGGAAATAAATGTACTACCATCCCATACAGGGGCATACACACTTGCCAATATAACTGGGATAAAATAAAGTGTCCCGGAAATGACAAAGCATCCGTCTGAGTCTTCAACAGTGTTTATTAGTTCGAATGCAACGTTTTTACCGATAATGATAGCCGCCCCTCTAGCCCTGGCTGAGAATTTAGAGTGAAATAAATGACTCATCCAGGGTTTTTTAAGACGAACGACCTCTGAAGTCTTAAGATGGGTCTCCTGAAGAAAGAAGATATCTCCCTCCAATTGCTTTAGGTGTGAAAGCACTTTATTTCTCTTCACTATACTGTTAACTCCCCTGATATTCCATGAAATTATTCAGGAGCTATGAATTTTAGAATCTTTAATGAGCGCCATAACCTATTCTTGATTCAGTTACCAAGATCATTGAAGTGATGTACAGGACAAGGGCAAACAAAATAAAACAAAATGAAAAACCAAACACACACACACACCCCACCCCCCACCCCCGGATAAAAAAATTCCACCCAAATAACCTGGTGGCCCCACATACCTTCCAGTTCTTGATCATTCTACTTTCTCCTTTTGGTTCTCCCTCCAACAGTTCCTCACGTCCCAATTTTTAGCCACCCTAAGTAAGTGATTATTTAACTGCTCCTCAAAAGCACTACGAAAGAATACCTAACCAGAAAACAGGGACTAATAGCCTACTTGGAAGTATACCATTAGACAATTTGCCGGTTTGATTAATTAAGCTAAACCAGGCATAGGAAATGGCCTAACAGTAAAAAAATAAAAAAAATAATAATAGCAATAAAACCTGTCCTCTCTGGGTTCTGTTGTCAGTCATGAAAATAAAAGCCTGAGGAATGACTCTAAACTCTGAGTGTAAAAGCACTTACAGTTTATGAAGGTGAAGTGGTGTTCGCAAATGCGCAGGCTTCGTCCACAAATGTAAAACAATGTTTACTCCCATCCTTTTTCGTGAACTGTAGTCTTGCTAGAGCAGGGACGGGCGGAATCCGCCGCTGTACAGTTTGGCCATGACGTCCCGGTATGCCGTACGTTGTTCCAGAACTTCTGGGCAATAGTCTTCATAGATGCGGACTGGTGTGCCACGGTAATTCAGTTCGTTCTTTCTTTTACGAGCCTCCCGGATACTCAGTTCTTTGACTTAGTGTCGGTGACAACAGATGATCACAGGCCTGGGTTTATCTCCATGTCGTGGCTTGGGGATGGGGGCGCAATGCGCCCAATCCAGCTTGGGCGGGGTCTGCAGCACCTGGTACCCGAAGATTTCTTTTAACATTCCGGAAAAGAAAATCGATGGCTGAGGTCTTTCTATGGGTTCTGGTAAGCCAATAATCCTAATGTTGTTACGGTGGCTGCGTCGCTCCAGATCAGTGTTTTTAGCCTTCAGCTTTGTATAAGCATCGGACAAGCTAGCGAGAGCGGTTTTGAGCATTTGCAGCCGTTCTTCGGTCGAGTTAGCGTTAGTCTCCAGGTCCCCAATTCGTACCCCAAGATCCGAAACTGCCGTCTGTACATTATCCAGTTTGTTTTCAAGGGACACAAGTCTTCATGTCAGCAGACAACGTCTCTGATAGGGACCGGCGGTGCTCCTCTGGCAGGCTAGCAATAGCCGCCATGCTAACCTGGCTAGCAGAAGCAGAAGCATAATCTTTTTTCACATCTTTTTCCTTCGCTTGTCTAGTTCCAGAAGCCATAACGTTGGAGCAGGTAGGTTCAAGTGGCAGGGTGCAGCTTTGGGTCGAGACTGACTTAGAAAAGTAATACTTTACTGGTTAAAAACGGGAGAGCCTACAACAGCGCGTCTACTCCATGCTTCTCTCCAGGGCCGGAGTGGGACACATTTTCAGCCCTGGAGTTTCAGACCCCAGACCGGCCCACTTAACGAATTATTATTAAAATCATGTTAGAACTTTATATGTATAGTCTACAAAAGCACACTACTCTGTAAAGCCTTGGAATTCAGTGCAAGAAAGAGTTGCTTTACAATGTAGGTTTATTTGAACATCAGTGCACATCTCCAACATTGTTCTTTACAACACATTCTCTAACAATATAACAATCTACCTTCTGTTCAAACAGCTGTTCTGAGATTTTCAAACCTTTAAAATGAAATGACTCAGCACTCCCTTTCACACTTTTTCCAGTTTACCTATACTCACCTGCACACAATTAAAATAATCATCTGTAAAGCTTTAGCATATTTGATATGGAAAACACATTTTTTGTAACCAATTAAAATATTTTCTATGGCAAAATATGCAGGCTTATTTCATTTTACTTTCATTCTAATAGCGATCTGTTGTGGGCTTTGTGCATTTACTAATAAAAATACAACAGGTCGCTACTATTATATGGACATTAAAATTATTATAATGAAACTAATGTTTGCTTGTTTGCACATGAGTTGGCTCACCTTCTATCCCAACAGGAGCAATACTCTCACTGCTGGCTCCTGGCTCTTCTTCTGACACTACATTGTGTGAAAATTGTCACAATTCAGCATTCATTTTCCTTTTTTACACGCTTTCTGATCAATGCTGAATCATCTAGCATTTTAGAACACTTTCATATAGAGCCAGGATAGTTTTCATCATATAAATTTTAATAATATTCAGTTCACTGACTCAATAAGTAATCCTACCTGTCCGCTCTGGAATGGTGGGTTTCTGCCTGGTGCTTATTAGGCCTATTGGATCTTGTGAGCTACAAGACAGTTTGGTGGCATCAGTCACATCATACTGTTAACTATATTACATAACGTTATGTCATGACGCCATATAATTCATTATTGATGCTTAATTAACTTGAATGGTGATTTGCAGCCGGTAAAGTTTAACATCTTGACTTGCCTTACCCGTTTATCTTCATTTGAAGTTAAAGACCGCAAGCTTGTTTGAGAAAAAAAGGTGCTCATTTTTGCACATTTAGCTGCATCTGTTTCCAGCGCTTTCCTCTTTTTAATTCTTGCCTTCTCCGCACCACCCTTGCTCTTTCTACTTTCCATCTTTCCGTCAACTGCGTGGTCACGTGGTGCGCACAGGCGCATATAGGGGGAAAAGAAAAAAAAAAACGAGCTGCAGCCTGCAGGTAGAGACAGCCGGGAGGAGCGTATGAGATCAGCCCGGCGGCCTCAGTGCCATGACTGAACACCGGCACCAAAAAATAAAAAGATAAAAAACAAAAACGAGAGCACCGGCCCATGCAGCCCAAACATCGCGCGGCCCACCGGGAATTCTCCAGACCCTCCCGATTAGCCACTCCGGGCCTGCTTCTCTCCACCGGAAGTCATCCATCAAAATGTTGTTAAAAATTAATAAAATGATGTCCAGTTGTTGAAAAATATTGGCGGCTTCATACCATATAGCCATAAAATTTGGGTCTGAAATACACAGGGTGTAGGTCTAGCATCTTTGAGGGACGCCATTTTAGATGCCATGTTTCCATTTGGCCGGCTCGGGGTCCAGATGCAATATATTTTGGCCGTGCGGTATTGCTGTAGTATGATAATGTCATCGGCAGGTGCAGGACCCGGAAAAGATCCAGAAACTACAGCGGCAGAAAACTGACATCAGTGTGTTCTCTCGATGGAATTAATTAAAGGACCATCAAAGTCTGAGGAGTCAAGCCGAGGTGGCATGCTTTCTGCTCCACAGGTAACAAGATTTACCGTAATGTGTTTTAAACTAGCGACAAGGTGTAACACTACCCTGAAGTGCATTTACTGCCCCCTCGAGCCAGGAAACTACACACTGCAACTTTAAGGTTTCTCCTGAAGGCTTTGCAAATCTTGATTCAGAACAGTCAGTTGAGAGAGGTGTTTCTAATGGGAACATGCAGAACGAAGGATTACAAGTAAGAAACAGATCTGTATGTATGAAACTAAAACACTATTGGACTGAAGTGAGAACAGAGCACATGTAAACCTTTCAGGGGGGCAGAAAACATATTTATTACACATGTTGACTTTCATCTTTCAGCCCTTTTGTCTCAGGAAATGACAATATTTCTACATCAGAATGACTATATTACCCAAAAGCAAGGCTCACCAAACGTAACAGCAGATTCACACTAATTACAAAATGGCAAACTTGTTAAATTAACTCTGCTCTGAAAGCCAAAAGTCTGTGTGAATGGTCTCAAGTGCCAGACAACACCTTCTGTTTCAATTGATGGCCATCAGCATGCACACCCCCGAAACCAGCAAGGCTGCACAGGCTTAACGTGCACACACGCACAAGCCACGACTGCCTGAGAGGATTCTCCTAACAAACTTTTCTTTTCCATTTTCCTTTTTTCTTGCAACCTCATTATCTCAGGGTTTGTTAAAAGCTGCAGATTCGAGCGTCTCAAAGGAATTTTGTTTTATTTTGAAGATTTATTTTAAAAGAGCAGTGAGAACCCACCATTACAATATCACTAAAGCAAGCCTTTCAACTACTTCGTTTTTCTTGAAAACAAATGGAAGAACAATGCAATGCAGCAAATAAATTAGAAGCATGTTTGTGTTTTGAGAGCATGAAACAGGATTGAACTTGGTTATCTATCGTGAGCTCACCAACATGGAGCAATATTGTACTTAGCATTGCTGCTGTGGCTCTTTTTGGTGTTTCATGTGAGATTATGAAGTGATTGAACTTTAAAATGATTCGTTATTTGACAACACAGCCTGGGTGTGTCTTTACGGTTGTGATTATTGATGCGTCCCATTTAAACAAGTCAGCAGGGTATTCAGAAGGAGAAATGAAAGCTTGTATTTTCTAATCCAGAGGGGGATCAAACATCGTACCATTTAGAGAGACATTTAAAACATTTAACGACAATTTAAAATATCAATTTAATGGATAATTCTTATTTTTGATGCTGGCCTTTGTGGTATTGCCATCACAGAATTGTTTTCTGTGAGGATTCATCTAAAGACACACGTTAAACCAAAGGCCCGCCACAGAATGTGATGCATGTAACCATTTCATCTGTCCCAAGAAATCATGTTTTGGTGTTATAACCAGTGTGTGGCCTTACAAATACCACAAAACATCAACGTTCCAGAATGTGCTGAGTGGGGAAAGGCGTTGAGATTCTAAAATCTGACTCAGTCTATGTGCTTCGGTTCCATGCTGATTCACTTTCACTTCAGTCTAATTAATACTTCTCCGTCTGCGTCAAGACAGATGCACGCAACGCCATTATTCGTCCTTTCGAGGGCTCTCCGACAAACTCGCAAGGACGGATGGAGTCCAGCTCTCTTTTCTAAATATCCGTCCATCCAGACAGAGAATGCAAGCTTATGATTGGTCAGGACGCCGCTGTCGTCTACAGCCCAGCCATTGAACCCTCAAAAACAAAGAGAGCCGAGGATATCTAGCGGCAGACACAGAACAGTTTGAAGAATACCTCACGGAAAAACGCTAAAATTATGAACGTTTTATTCCTCTGTGACTGGAGAAGTGAAGGTACGCCGCAAGCATTTTATTCGTGGACGGAAATAATGGGAAACTTGGGTTTAGAGGTGGCGAGTGCATGAAGAGGTGGAGGAGAATGAGTGACAAATTTGTCCATGTTAAAAATTATCTTAAATAAAAAAACACAATATAAACACACTATCTCAGACCGGATTCACGACAGGATACCACAGAACAGCGCTACGCCCTTTGTTGTCCTGGTGGGGAATTGCTTTGCAACACTCCTCAGGAGAGGGAAGTACGAGGGCACATTGTCTCCGTCCGTGCATGTCTCTCCCTCTTAGAGCTGACGGAGAAGTATAAACTAGGCTTCAGTCCAGAGAATTTTCACGTGTCCCTGACTCCAAATATTGATGTACTTGAGACAGGAAAACATCAGATATGTGGTTTGGGCTAGGCATGGGACGATAACAAATTATGTTGCACTATATATTGTCCAACAAATTATTGACGATGAACGACATTATTGTTGACATTATTGAGAACAAAACAACCACTTATGTAACGTTAATATATCATAATAATGCAAGCACACCTTTTAAAATGCAACAATTAAACCTTTATTTAACATTATAATGTCCATAACCAGAACTTCTAAATAAATAAACAAATAAATAAAACAAGCTAACTAAAATAAATTCGTAAAAAAGGATTTTCACCCTGTTGGAAAATATTGCACAAAAACACAATAAAATAGACCCTGTCTCTCTAAAACAATTAATACAATGGCCTATCCAGTGTCAGCAACTAAAACTGCACTTCAGTATTGATAATAAATAATAATAAGAGTTGTGCATTTCTTAACCTTGATATATTGAGGCTGGAAAAATCATTCAGTTCATTTTCATCTATCGTACGATTAATTGATTTATTGATTATCGTCCCAGCAGTTTGGGCTTTTTTCAGAGCTAAGGATAAGTGTTGTGACATAAGACATCTACAAGTTTATACTTCTCCATCATCAGGTGCGCTCACTCGTGTACGTACTGATGGAGATGTTTTTACTGTTATACTTCTGTGTTGGCATGTCAGTGTCAGAGGGCGTACGTAGCACTCATCTGGTGCATCCTGCCATCATTGCAGTCACGTCTCCAGTGTGTTTATTTTGTGTTTATGTGTTTTGAAGACATTTTAACAGACAGATTTGTCCTCCACCTCTTCATGCAGTCATCACCTCCAAACCCACATTTCCAATCATTTCCTGACACAAAATTTTTTACTTTATACCTTTGTACTCAGTCAGTCACGGGTGTATTAATGTTTATTTGACTTTTTCCACAAGGCGTTCTTCAATTACCTCCATCGTAGTAAACCCCTCCCACCCACTTCATTCCACTGCAGAGGCAATGGACAGCTACTTCAGTGGCAGACTGAGACACATAAGACGTACAACAGAAAGCTACCATACCGTAGGTCATTCATCCCCTCTGCAGTAAGTGTATAACTCCTTAGTGTAACTGGCACTAACATTATCCTCATTATCCTGTTACACAATAACACCAATGCAATATTCAGTCTGTGTTCGGTACTTGTGCAACAGAGGATGTACTTTGGTATGTCTGTGTTCCTTGTGCTGCATAGTTCTGGAAACAAGTTTCCTTTTCATTCGTTGTTTTAAGTGGCTGAAGGTTACAATAATAGCTTGTTGCCTTTGTGTGTTTACATGTAACCTTGTTCTCTAAGTGTATGTGCTTCTGGAACGAGTGAATTACCCTACTGTTGAATTATTCTATTCTATTCTATTCTATTCTATTCTATAATAGCTCCATGTCTGCTGCTAGGTGTCTTTGGCTCTCGTTGCGTGTGTTCTTACCGACGCAGATGGAGAAGTATAAACTAGGCTTTACTGGAAATCTATGTCTTCTTTTTATTTAATAATTTTGTTCAAAAACTGGCCGACGGCAACCTACGACTTGAGCCATATTAATCCATTTTGGTACAAAGTTGAGTTTGACACCCTCGATCTAATGTACATGGTGCAAAGGTTTTTAATTTGGCGTTCACATGAACAACTACATTGTTTTTGATCATTTCATTGTTTTCAGGTTTCAGAATTCCTCTTTGAAAGTAAACATGGCGTGAGAAGCTGTTAGCTTGACTTGGTTCCAGTTCATTTAAACTTGTTTGTATTTATATATAAGCTTTGGACTGCACAAACCTTCTCACAGTTTTTTGTCACACTTCAAAAACTGTGACCGTATGCAGCTCCTGAAACAGCTTTTATGGTCTTTTTAGCGTCTGCTTTAGCTTTACCACAGTAGGATGATCTTCACTCATCAACCTGCACAGCAATCTGTAAACATGGTTGTTTTAACAAATAGTTTATAAAAACAGGATTGTGTATGTGTTTACTCTGTGGGAGTAGCGCTTGGTATGTCAAATTTTAAACCAGTGTTCTCGAGAAAAATGTATGGTCCCTATTATTTATTTAGTTATTCATTTATAATGTTGTAATCTGGGACAAACAATCCAGGATAGCACAGGTCAGGCAGAAATAATTGCTATTTTCGTCACTATTAGACACATTATTTGCTGGTTTTGCTCCTAAGAAAAAGAAGACAGCACAACACCAATCTCTCTGCCATTAAAGCATTTCTGTAGTTCTATTAAAGTAGAGTGTGCTCATGCAGGGGGAGGCCCACCCTGCCAACTCAGTGGGTGGTCATTGTGGGAAGAATGTTGTAAAAATGTGGGAGGAACAATACAGAATCCTGCTAAAGTCTGTCAATTACTGTGCAAGTACAAAGTACAACTTTATTTACATTTGCTCTTTGCAGCTCAGATATCCGAAGATATTTCAAAATCATTGGTGTGCTTTTATTTACAAGGCAGTGTTTGGATTGTTACCTCCTTATTTTTGCACATTAATCACATGAAAGAATGTTGATTCCCATTCTTTTTGGTCTAACGATCAGTTGCTAAATTCTGTTCCTTTTGCTCGCACACAGTTAGGAAAGAAAGCCTTCGCCTGCTCTGCTCCTTCTGCTTGGAACCAGCTGCAGAAAACCTGGAAAATGACTGAGCAGGTTTCACTAAATGCCTTCAAAACCAAACTGAAAGCTTCAGAGACTGCATTAGTAACTTGTAACTGCTTTTAATGATTGAGTGTTTTATCATTGCCATTATGTTGTAACTGTATTTTTGCTGCCTCTTGGCCAGGACACCCTTGTAAAAGAGGTTCTTAACCTCAATGGGTCTCTATCCTGGTTAAATAAAGGTTAAATAAAAATAAAAAGACATTGACTCTCCGTCTAATGATGCATGTGGGATCATTTTGGTTCATCACTAGATTGTCAGACATGTTGTAGAAAGCTCAGCTGCATGTGTTTTTGCTTCGTTGCATTCTATATTTTTGCTGTAAAGGAGAAAACAACCTCACCAAGCTCTCCAGGATTTACTAAATCTATCAGATAATGAATAAACTGCAGCAAACATTTTCTACAGTCACTGGGCTGAACCCAAAAATGATTCAGGTCTACTCAGATGGTATTTTTACCTTGCAGTTTTCCATGTTTCATTCATTGCCATTCTGTGCAACTACAAGCTGAAAGATCACGCCCTGTTAACAGAGGCATGTCCAGACCTTTGAAATTGGGGTGGCCCAGGTAGGTCACTTCTTTGTGCATGGGCGGCACCTATGATTATGCTTTTGTTATTCTTTTTTTTTTTACCCAAATTCTTTTGTTGGCAATGTTAACTTAACATTTTAACATTGTTAAGTCTATTTAAAGGGAATTCAATGGGATGGCACTTGGGGTGGCCAATCAGAATCCAAGGGTGGCATGTTCTACCCCTGGCCACTCCGTGGACACGCCCCTGCCAGTTAAAAAACACTGCATGATTGAGCCATAGTAGGCCTGAAGCCAATAAATCCAATTCTGCTTCTAACACTCGATGACAAAGTCATGTTTTTTATGGATACCATCATAGATAAGCAGCTATTGCTGCCACAGTGCTCCAGCCAGGACCCCAGTAGGCTGCTAACATGAAGATGAACCATCATGGCATCACTTTGGGTTTAGTGAATGCTTGTGTGTGTCTAAAGCCCCCTTCAGACAGGCCATGAGAAACGGAAATGTTCCGGACTCTGTCCGTAAGACCTTTGTGTCTGAATACAAACATCCGGATAACGTTTTCCGTAATTAAACCGGACGATGCCCCTAGTAACAGGTCCGGACTTGTTACAGACAAGGTGGCTGCTTCAGACTGGTGAGGTCAAGTTCCGGACAGTGAGGAGGGGGAGGAGGAGGGGACCGGGGGACGCTGTGCGCACCTAGATAGCTCGCTCCTGTAGCATGCGGCGAACCATGGCAACTCGCCTCCTACGGTACCGTCTAGATGCGCGACGGAGCGCTTCACACCGCTTCAGTGATCCCTTTAACCATTGAGCTTCATCATCCCGGTCTCTTATGCGTCTTCGTGTGCACAGAATTATGCTTAACATAAGTCCGATCCCCTTCCCCCCAAGACATCTGGAACTTTTCCCTGCTGTGTGAACACAGCCGAAAGGACAAGTTCCGGTACAAAAGTGGTGTGTCTGAAAACACAGTTCCGGTTAAAAACCGGACTGAATTGTCCACACATATTCCAGAATGTCTATCTGAAAAGGGTTTAACACACTCCATCCTACAGCAAGACACTACATTCTACGAATGTGAACAAAGATGGTGCCAAATAAATTCTAATTATGATCAAATCTTCACCTGCCTGTCGGAGCCCTTTTGAAATCTAATTCATACATCCAAAGTAACATTTAACCACATGAAATATCTCTCTGATTACCTTTGTAGGAGGGATGTTTACAGTAACAACAACCCTGGGAACACGACTTACTGTTCCATATGCCCTCTGGTAACAAGAAAGTAAGTCATGATGATGATGACAGCCATAAAGTGGACCTGATGGCCAGCAACAAATAAAATCTTCATAGTACTTATTTGGCGCTCTGCTGGTCAACCAAGATTTGCTTAATAAACCATCTCATCTGGTTAAATTAGGCCAGTGCAACATGACAGTGTTGATTAAACATTACATTTGTCGAATACCTTTAGCAGCAGTTTAGACTTCACGCACCGTTAACGGCTCCGTGCTGAGAGCTTTCTACACATTAGAGAGGATGAACGTCTCCCACTCGGTTGTGTTGTTTTTAAACTGTCACAATCCATTTTCCATACAGGCATCATTCCTCATCTACTATGTCATCCCAGCACATGTTCCATTTACCTCGCATTAATCTCACTCAGCTTCCCATTATTCGCTTGTTTTTCTCCTCTGGGATACAACGCAACATGCGCTTCTTGCCAAATAAGGCACTCGCTGTGGCACCCAAAAGAAAAAAAGAGAATTAAATATACCTTACTGCAGCTAGAACATAAATGGCTTGATTGTTTGTTTTCGAAATCTCAAGGTGCTACAGTAGACCAGATGACTGGGGAGCCAGTGTCCCTACAAGACCTTTATAAAATTGTCTCTCAGCTCCTGAGCTAACCTTTTGATAAGCCCTCAAGACATAGTAAATTAAAGGCTTTAAATCATGATTTGGAATTGCGTGAGCGGGCCTCATGGAGACATCCCCTTCACAGTCTGGTGGTCAAGGCTGGAAGTGTGTGCTGGTCAGCATGAACAGGCCATCCCGCTGCAGTGACAGATGACTTTCATCAAGGGGTCTATGTGTTCACTTGGGAAACATACATGGAGATTTCTGCCAAAGGCTGATATTAATCACCTTGTTTGACAGAAAGAGAGGGGCAAGGATAGAGAGAGAAGGACAAAGGCTGGTGCTCACCTCTGTTAAAACGCTGAAAACATGTTGTACACTATGACGTTGCAGGACAAATTTAGAGAATGGGGGGTGTGGGGGGGTGGGGGTGTATTCCTACAACATGCCTCCTCGCAGTTGTAATTCAGCAGCAAATGGAGACATCCACAGATTGAAATGAGGCCAATTAGCAAAAACACAGCTGATTTTAAAGCACCGATTAAGGGAGATGTGCCACACTGGTTCTAGGATTTATTCACCCCCCGCTGCGGCCCTGCCTCTGCCTGGACAGCCATTAATATCCCATGAGGCACTGGGACAAGCTCCTGGCCAGCAGCCAGGTTCCTAGTTATCTGTTTAAACAATTTTGCAGGCTACAGTATTTCAGGAAGAGGAAGCTCACTACCCATGTCTCTCACCGTTGTTATGGCAACAGCTCAGTTCAGTTTAAACATAACATGGGGAGGTGACTAATATCCAGAACCCGCTGTGGTTTCGGTTTTAAAAGTTAGACAGCATTTAATGATGCAAGATAATGTATCATGGCTTAATAAAAAAGAACATGACTTATAAGCCAAAACATACATTATATGGCAAAACCTAATTTTTTATTCATTAGCTGCTTGTAAAATGATCAAATTGTGCTTAAATGTCCTTTTGATTAGTCTGGATGTATGCTCAGACAAGTATATTGCTGCCAGGGAAGAAGAAAAAAAATACAATACTCTTTAAAACAAAGGCTTCTTTAATATTCATTTGAATTTTGTTCAGTCTGGAAAATAACTGCTTATCTCTGTAACTGCTCCTAAATATAGGATCCTCTAATCCCTATTAAGTGTGTAATTGCTGCAGCACTGGAAATGTAAAGCAGTTCAATGATGTAGTGCATATTCATACAAGGATTTAAATTAATGCCATCCAGGTTAATAAGACATTTCAAGCTGCACGCCCCTCTGAGGTTTCAAACTGAAAGACAAATTGACTCTGATAAAAATCTATGCGCACATACAACTGACTCTTGAAATGATGGAAAGTCATTTTTTTGTTTAGTTTTGTTTGTTTCTTAATGTTATCAATTGTTTGACATGCTAATGACTAGTCACACTTGTTTTAAAGGTTCCATATCATGCTATTTTAAACCTTTGAGAGCAATGGTTGGCGCAGTATATGATAAAAAATTACCGTTATTGAGGTGTCATTTATCTCAAATATGATTTATTTTTGTCAGCCTGAATTTATACCCAGAAATAAAACGCTTTGTTTCAATAAAACTCTGCCCACACCCGCTCCAACAAATGACCCTACAACAGCATCTTAGGCTAGCCAGGTGTACTGACTGTGGTAATCCCATGGTTAAGTTTTCCCAGCTTGGCACTCTGTTAGATGAACCGTTGTTGCCTAAGCCACATGTCCTGTGCTAGCCAGGAGAGACAGGTTTCAGACCAGAGACTAGCTTCCTGAGAGGAGCAGGGTGTCAGAACCCAAGCCCCCAAACCGGCCTCTCCCAGCTAACCGGCCTCCATCTTGGACCACATTTCCCAGCAAGCTCCTCGCGAGAACTCCTGGCATTCTCCCAGTCACACCCAAGCCTATATATGGAAGACGCCGCACCGGCTCTTCACTCAGTCATCGTTTCATTGAAACCCCTGATCAGAGTTCTCTACCGAATAATCCAGACGTCAAACATCCTTACCGAGTTCAACTCCCGTACCCAGTCGACCATCGTGACAGGATGACTGAGTCCGTAGATCCAGCGGAGTTCGAGCGCATGAAAAGAAAGACGGAGCAAATGGAAAATGAACTCATTCAGCTCCACGCCCTGATCGATCGGCTCCACACCAAACAAAACTCCCAGACCAATCTCATCCTACAATTATCCACAGCCCTCCATGCTCTCCAGCAGCAAGCCCTCGCTCCACCAACAGAGAGGCTGCACTTTAGTCTCCCAGAGAGGTGGAACGGAGAGACGGGGAGCCCAGACGGTCTACTCGCCACCCTCGACATGCAGTTTGAGTGCCAGCCAGGGCGCTTCCCCACTGCGCGCTCTCGGGTGGCGCATCTCACCTCCCTGCTCTCCGGACGCGCGGCTGAGTGGGCCGCTGCGCTTTATAATTCCAAATCACCGGCTTGCAATGACTATGCTGCTTTTGTGTCCGCCCTCAGAAAGACTTTTGTTCCACCCAGCAGCGAAGTGGGAGCAGAAACACAACTCCTAAAGCTACGCCAGCGGGAGCGCACGGTGTGCGCTTATGCGTCGGAGTTCCGCACCATCTCCGCCAAGCTGCGGTGGGATGACTCTGCCCTCCGAGCCGTCTTCTTGGAGGGACTGGCGACCTACATCCGTGATGAGATGGCGGGAAAGGAACTGCCCCAGACCCTGGATGAAGTGGTCGATTTGGCGCTGCGCATGGATCAGCGGGTTCTGGTTCGGCCCAAGCCCTTCACTCGCCCATCCAGGGCACCTGGCCCTCTTCCTCGTTCCCCCACGCCTGCTCCCGGACCCGCTTCTACTGATGAGCCCATGCAATCAGGCCACCTTCCTCCAGAGGAGAGACAGCGACGGTGGCGCGAGGGTCTCTGTGCCTATTGTGGCTCCTCCCACCACAGACGCCTGAACTGTCCATTACGTTTGGGAAACGAAGGAACCCACTGAGTATCGGGGTCGCTCAGCCTGGGTCACCTTCAGCCCCCGCCTCTTCAAATCGACTCCTTCTTCATGTTACCCTCCTTCATGGTGAGACCTCACTTCAGATGCACGCGCTGTTGGACTCGGGGGCCGCTGACAATTTTATGGACATGGATCTGGCTAAGCGCCTACGGATCCCCATGACCCCCTTGGAGAGAGTTGTGCCTGTGACCTCGGTGGACGGTAGGCCCCTCCAACCCTATCCGATCCAAAACCGAACCCAGCCACTCCAGATGATTGTCCAAGGCCACCGAAAGACCCTCCAGTTCCTGATCATATGTGCTCCCTCCTCTCCTCTAATCCTGGGATTTCCCTGGCTCCGTCTCCACGACCCCTGGATTTCCTGGTCCCAGGGCCGCATTTTGGAATGGGGGACCCAGTGCCAGGCCCACCTCTCTCCTCCTACATCCATGCCAGACCGCCCGGACGGTGACACCGGCCAAACACCGCCCAATCTGCCACTGCCCTACCGGGACCTGGCTGCGGTGTTCGACAAGCGGCGCGCCACCACACTGCCGCCTCACCGCCCGTACGACATGGAAATCAAGCTGCAACCAGGAACCAGTCCACCCCGGGGGCGCCTTTTTTCTCTCTCTCCCGCCGAGTCCAGAGCCATGGAGGAATATATTGACCAGGCCCTCCAGCAGGGTTTCATTCGACCTTCCTCCTCCCTGGGTGCCGCAGGCTTCTTCTTTGTCAGGAAAAAGGAGGGTGATCTCCGCCCCTGTATCGATTACCGAGGTCTGAACAAAATCACAGTCAAAGACTGTCATCCTCTGCCGCTCCTCACATCTGCCCTGGACGCCATCTCCCAGGCGCGGATCTTCACCAAGCTGGACCTCCGGAGCGCCTACAATCTGGTCCGTATTAAAGCTGGAGATGAGTGGAAGATCGCTTTCATCACACCCACCGGTCACTGGGAGTACCAGGTAATGCCCTTCGGGCTGTGCAATAGCCCCGCCGTTTTTCAACGCCTCATAAACGATGTCCTCCGCGACATGTTGGGACGGTGGGTGTTTGCCTACCTGGATGACATCCTGATCTACTCCAAGTCCGAGGCCGAACACCTCCACCATGTTCGCGCTGTTCTAACCCGGCTCCTGGACAATAACCTGTTCTGTAAGCCCGAGAAGTGCTCCTTCCACCAGCGGTCCGTATCATTCCTGGGCTACATGATTTCAGATAAAGGACTAACCATGGACCCTCAGAAAGTCCATGCGGTGAGAGACTGGCCCCTCCCGACGAGCCTGAAACAACTGCAGAGTTTTCTGGGTTTCTGCAACTTTTACCGCCGTTTTATTAAGGACTTTAGCACCATTGTGGCACCTCTCACTTCTCTCACCCGACCAAGCCCTCCGAGCCAACCGTTCCGGCTGACTCCTGACGCCGTTCGGGCCTTCCAACACCTAGTCGCCCATTTCACGTCGGCTCCTATCCTCCACCATCCGGATCATGCAGTCCCCTTTGTGGTCGAGGTCGACGCCTCGGATGTTGGCGCCGGTGCCATCTTGTCCCAACCCGGGCCCGACGACAGGCTTCATCCCTGCGCCTACTTCTCCAGGAAGTTTTCCACTACCCAGCAGAAGTACGGCGTAGGGGATCGCGAGCTGCTGGCCATAAAGTGGGCATTGGAGGAATGGAGGCAGTGGCTACTGGGCACCACTCAGCCGTTCACCATCTGGACGGACCACCAGAACCTGACCCACATCAGATCAGCCAAGCAGCTCAATCCTCGCCAGGCCCGCTGGGCCCTCTTCTTTGAGCCCTATGAATTCCATCTCGCCTACCGCCCAGGGACAAAGAACCAGAAGGCGGACGCCCTTTCCCGCCAGTTCACACATCCAACGCCCACGTCCGAGCCGGCACCTATCCTCCCCGAGCACCGTTTCTTGGCCCACCTGAGGTGGCCACTGGAGGAGGCTATCCAAAACGCCATCCGAGACGATCCAGCACCTCCAGAGACCCCCGCGGGTCGGCTCTACGTCCCCACGGCCTGTCGCAGCGAGGCATTGTCCTGGGCCCACTCATCACGCCTGTCTGGCCACGCGGGCTTCTCACGGACTCTTAGGTTCCTCAAACGAGCTCTCTGGTGGCCACGTATGGAGAGAGATGTAAAGGACTATACGAGTGCCTGTGACGTCTGCGCCCGCTCCAAGACATCCAACCAGGCCTCGGTTGGTACCCTCAGACCTCTTCCGGTACCCAGCCGCCCCTGGTCCCATGTGGGGTTGGACTTCGTCACAGGGCTCCCACCAGTCAACGACCTTAATACCATCATGACGGTCACTGACCGGTTTTCTAAGGCTGTTCACTTCATCGCCCTTCCGGGCCTCCCCTCGGCCCGACGCACAGCTGAGTTGTTCCTGGAGAATGTGGTGCGTCTCCATGGATTTCCTGTCGACGTGGTCTCGGATCGTGGTCCCCAGTTCACGGCCCGGTTCTGGAGGGCTTTTTGTCATCTGTTGGGAGCATCAGTCAGCCTATCTTCGGGCTATCACCCGCAGACCAACGGCCAAACGGAGCGGGCAAACCAACAACTGGGTCGGTACCTCCGCTGCTTTGTCTCGGCCCAACCCTCGCAGTGGCCTAAGTACCTCCTCTGGGCTGAGTTATCCCACAATCTCCACACCTCCTCAGCCACCCTGATGTCCCCGTTCGAAGTCTGCTATGGCTACCAGCCCCCGGTCTTTGCCCACCAGGAACCCGAAGTTGCGGTGCCGGCCGCTCAATCCCTGGTGAGGCGCTGCAGGAACGCCTGGATAAAGGCGCGGGCCTCCATAACCCGAGCTAACGCCCGTTACTCTCACCAACACCTCCGCCGACACCGTCCTGGTCCCTCATATGCTCCAGGGGATAAGGTCTGGGTGTCCACGGCAGACCTCCGTGTCCGTGCCGGGTCCAGGAAGCTCGCTCCCCGGTTCCTTGGGCCTTACCCCGTGCAAAGGGTCATCAACCCGGTCACGTACCGGCTGCGGCTGCCTGCGAATCTCCGCATCCATCCCACCTTCCATATCTCCCGACTCAAGCCCTACATGGAATCCTCCCTCCTTCCTCCTCCGGCTCCGGCGCCTCCGCCTGCCCGCTTCCTCGACGGTGAGCCCATCTATACCGTCCGGCGCATCCTGGATGCTCGCCGCAGGGGACGGGGCTGGCAGTATCTGGTCGATTGGGCGGACTACGGCCCTGAGGAACGCTCCTGGGAGCCGGCCCGCTCCATCTTGGACCCTGCCCTTGTCTCTGACTTCTGGGACCGCCGAGGTCGCCCTGGGACTTCTGGAGCCGTCCCTGGACCGGGGGGTCCTGTCAGAACCCAAGCCCCCAAACCGGCCTCTCCCAGCTAACCGGCCTCCATCTTGGACCACATTTCCCAGCAAGCTCCTCGCGGGAACTCCCGGCATTCTCCCAGTCACACCCAAGCCTATATATGGAAGACGCCGCACCGGCTCTTCACTCAGTCATCGTTTCATTGAAACCCCTGATCAGAGTTCTCTACCGAATAATCCAGACGTCAAACATCCTTACCGAGTTCAACTCCCGTACCCAGTCGACCATCGTGACACAGGGCCTGATGACAACACTAGTTTCCTTTGATGCATTACAATATTTTCTAAAAAATCCAAAAACAGTTTTGCATTGTGCTTAAGAATGTAGAAACACAATGCCTATTGAACGTCTGCTCAGGTAAAAATCTCACTGCAAAGATTGTTTTTGTTGGTCTTCAGTGCTGTGAAGTAAACCCTTGCAGCCAATAGATGCATAGTACTGCTCTGCACTGGGTCAGTAACTTTAGATTAAAATACTATGTGAGCTCTATCTATTCTGCTTTTGGTGTGCAAGAAGGTTTAGAAAATACATAAATAAATATGAAGATTTTAAAGAGACGATGTGTGTTTTCTCTGGCAGTTGGGGGCAGTATACCTGAATCGTTGCAAGCAAGCAAAGTTTTTGTGTTCATGTAGGATCATTCCAACGGATGGCCCTTAGGGTCAAAAATCACCGGGAGCGCAATTCTCAAACAAGTACTTTATCAGATCGTTTGACCTCCAGCAAAATGACAAGCACATCAGACTTCCTTTCATCACTGAGAACGAGCAGTTTTAAAAAAGTAAACGTTAATGAATGGCTGAAGTTTTCTAACTGCTTGTTCTCACAGGCAGAAGGAAAACATCCCATCAGCTGTAAGAGCTCCAACAGGGTTTGTCCGTGGATTCCACAGTGGTTTACCGACATGGATTTCAATGGGGCAGTGTAGGGCCCGTTAAGAGCTACGTGGGCAAAAATCTTTGTGGGCAAAAATCATTCTGAGCAAACCCCTGTGGGGCCACCCTGTGTTAAAAACCTTGGTGTGTTTGTAGACATTTCTTGTAATCTTTACAGACAGGTGAGTGCAGTGGTCTAATCAGTTTTTTTATCATTTAAGGCAGATAGCAAAGGTGAAGCCATACCTTCCTGCTAATGTCCTCGAACATGTCATCCACCTGTTCGTGTCTTGCCGATTGGACTACTGCCACTCCCTGTATTCTGGCCTGGACCAGTCCTCCCCACACCGACTTCAGCCTGTCCAAAATGTAGCTGCCTGCTTGCTGACTGGAACCATCAAGTGGGATCACATAACCCCGGTTCTGGCCTCTCTCCATTGGCTTCCTGTCTTTTACAGGATCCATTTCAAAATTTTACTTTTTGCTTTTAAATCCCTTCATGGCCTGGCCCCAGTTTAAATCTCTGAGCTGCTGTCCTCTGACGTCCCTAACAGAACCATGAAGTCCAGCTCTCAAGCTCTTTTAACAGTTCCAAAAACCCGCCATAAGACTCGCGGCGACAGAGCGTTCTCTGTGGTTGGGCCCAAACTGTGGAACAAGCTACCTCTCAACATCAGGACCACACAGAATCTAGAGCATTTTAAATCCCTTCTTAAGACGCATTTTTTTGATTTGGCTTTTAATGCAGGTTGACTTGAGCATCTTAATAGTTTTTAACAGTTTTTATTATAGATTGTGACTGTTTTGTACTCATCTTATTTTAGGTTTTTATTGTTGATTTGTTGTACCTTGATTTGCTTTACCTTGTACAGCGCTTTGGGTGTAGCTTTGCTGCTGTAAATGCGCTCTATAAATAAAATTGACCTTGACCGTGGAAACAACCCTGTTGGGACCCATACGACTTGCCCATGTATATTCTCTATGGGGCCCACCTATGTGTGCTGGCTGGGAATTTCAGGTAAAGAAGGCTAGAGGCTAACATTTAACTAACAGTGCTAACAGTGAATTAGAAATAAATTATCAGCTCAAAAAATATCTAAAGCTACTTTTTCTACAACCAACAGTGAAATGTATTTACTTATCATCTTACTGTGTATGACTCGTCTTCCCTCTTCATCTAGAATCTTCAGGCACTGATCCGTAAACTAAGAGTGGCCTTGTTTTTTCGATGAATGGATTGCAGTACCCAGATATGACCACAGGATGTCATTCTGACATGCACCTTTAACCCTTTATGGGGCACTCATTGAAGTAGTTTAATTTTTAAAATTTCAACCCCAGGGTGGTATTGTAGTATATAACCAAATTGCATTTCTGTTGTTACAAAATTCTAAAAAAAATACTGTAGAATAATTTAGAAAAGTTATTGAACAATAGATATTATTTCTGATCAAAAATACATTATTATTCTATTTGAGAATATTTTATATTTGAGGATCTTCCTCAACATCATCTTCCTCCTCTATCATCATCACGGATGGCGAGATTGGTTGTCGCAATAACTGTCCTCCTCCTTTTTCCAGAGAAATATTAGTTTAAAACTGCAAAATATATTTAATATCATATTGTTATTATTACTTTTACCATGAATATTAAGATGATTTCTAAAAAACAACAGATTTTATCTAAAAATATTCATTATTTCTTTTACTTATTCAGGGCATATGTTCAAATATGGCAGATTTGAGTTTCATGCTATGATTTCACCAACTTCATTGAGTTTATTATTTCCATCCATCCATCCATTTTCATCCGCTTATCTGGAGTCGGGTCGCGGGGGCAGTAGCCTAAGGCGAGAGGCCCAGACTTCCCTCTCCCCAGCCATTTGGGCCAGCTGCTCCGGGGGAATCCCAAGGCGTTCCCTGGCCAGGTGAGAGACATAGTCCCTCCACCGTGTCCTGGGTCTACCTTTAGGTCTCCTCCCGGTTGGATGTGCCCGGAAAACCTCACCAGGGAGGCGTCCAGGAGGCATCCTGACCAGATGCCCGAGCCACCACAACTGGCTCCTCTCAATGTGGAGAAGCAGCAGGTCTACTCCGAGCCCCTCCCAGATGACCGAGCTTCTCACCCTATCACTAAGGGAGCACCCAGCCACTCTTCGGAGAAAACTCATTTCAGCCGCTTGTATCCGCGATCTCGTTCTTTCAGTCACTACCCAAAGCTCATGACCATAGGTGAGGTTAGGAACGTAAATCGACCAGTAAATCGCGAGCTTTGCCTTCTGACTCAGCTCTCTCTTCACCACGACAGACCGGTACAACGCCCGCATCACTGCAGATGCAGCACCAATGGGCCTATTGATCTTACACTCCAGTTTTCCCTCACTCGTGAACAAGACCCCGAGATACTTAAACTCCTCCACTTGGGGCAGGGCTTCCTCCCTGACCTGGAGAAGGCATTCTACCCTTTTCCGAATCAAGACCATGGTCTCAGATTTAGAGGAGCTGATTCTCATCCCAGCTGCTTCACACTCGGCTGCGAACCACTCCAGCGAAAGCTTAAAATCATGTTCTGATGAAGCCAACAGGACAACATCATCTGCAAAAATCAGAGACCTGATCATCAGGCCACCAAAATCGATGCCCTCCACACCTTGGCTGCACCTAGAAATCCTGTCCATAAAGGTTATGAACAGAATTGGTGGCAAAGGGCAGCCTTGGCGGAGTCCAACTCTCACTGGGAATTGTACAATATACTATCACGTTTGTAAAAAATACTATCAAGTTTGTACAATATACTTTCATGTTAGTACAATATACTATCACGTTTCTACAATATACTATCATATTTGTACAATATACTATCACGTTTGTACAATATACTATCACGTTTGTACAATATGCTATCATGTTTGTACAGTATACTATCACTTTTGTACAATATACTGTCATGCTCTAACAAAATACTTTTCACATTTGCACAATATACTATCATGTTTGTACAATCTACCATCACATTTGTACAATATACTATCATGTTTGTGCAATATACTATCACGTTTGTACAATATACTATCATGTTTGTACAATATACTATCACGTTTGTACAATATACTATCATGTTTGTACAATATACGATCACGTTTGTACAAGATACGATCATGTTTGTACAATATACTATCATGTTTGTACAGTATACTATCACTTTTGTACAATATACTGTCATGCTCTAACAATATACTTTTCACATTTGCACAATATACTATCATGTTTGTACAATCTACCATCACATTTGTACAATATACTATCATGTTTGTTCAATATACTATCATGTTTGTACAATAAACTATTCCATTTGTACAATATACTATCACATTTGTACAAAATACTGTCGTGTTTGTACAATATACTGTCATGTTCTAACAATATATTTTTCACGTTTGTAGAATATACTATCATGTTTGTAGAATATACTATCACGTTTGTACAATATACTATCATGTCTGTACAATATACCATCACATTTGTACAATATACTATCATATATATGAAATTAAGGACTATTTTCATATTAGTTTAGCAAATTAAATTTATGGGTATCAAGTTGTAACATGAAAACTATTATAGTTGAAACAATATCATTTTCACATTTATACAATATAAGTATTATATTGTACAAACATGAAACTTATTTTGTTTGAACATGAAAGTAAATCGTAAAAACGTGATGTATATTGTACAATTGTGATAGTATATTGTACAAACGTGATAGTATATTGTACAATTGTGATAGTATATTGTACAAACGTGATAGTATATTGTACAAACGTGGTATTATATTGTACAAACGTGAAAATTATATTGTTAGAACAATAAAGTAAAAATGTTATAATGTGATATCACTTCTATTTCATTATTTTTTTTTTTGGGTGGCAGCTCTACCTTATGAAGGGTTAAGAACAACTGTAAGTGAGTCATTATTGACGATAATTATTCACAATCATTTTTACATAACCCCTTTTAAAATGATCTGACCAGCTGATTGAACAAATAAAACTGTAGGTAAAAATGAATAAATGGAGGGCAAACTTAGCAATATAATGACAACAGTCATTTAGTGTCACAGAAATCAATATTATACATTAACATGAACTGTGCAGCTACCATCAAAATAGAGAAACATACGTACCTGCATCTGCTTTGCCTTTACAACCATTTGAATTTAATGCAGTGGTTAATAGGACTGGATTTTTAAGGATTAAATAAAAATCTAGTCATCTTGCACTGCCAGAAATTGGAGCCAAGTCACCAAGCAATCCAGACAGTAACAAGGAGTTGATATTTACTTTTTATCACTAAAACTCAGTTCCAGCAGCCCACACATGAAGAGAAGTACAGTAGATGTAAGACACACTCAATAGAGAGAAACAGGAATTTATTATGAAACAAAATTAAGTATTTGGAAAAGTTGAAGTAAATTTCCTTTGCAATAGTTGCATTTGTGTGTGTTTAAAAAAATCTGTTTGGATCAGAGTTTCAAAATGGAGGGAAATAGGAGAGACAGGATTAGATACAAGAATAAGATCTAGTAATCTGCTTCCATGCTGGTGGGTGGACATTTCCTTACTCAAAGCCTGGACGACTTCCATAAGTTTGATCATTTACAGGATATGCAAATGGGATTTTTCAGAGTCAGGAGCCACATCTAAACAAGGGTTTTGAAAGCTTCCCATTCCTATTGTGTGGTTAAAAAAATACCTGCTTGATCTGTTGTAGAATTTTCTGTTTTAGCTTTAAAGAACAAAAGTGTCATAGTTGTCACACACTGGTGTGGTGTGGTGAAAGTTGCCCTCGTCATTTGACCCATCCTCGTGGGGAGCAGTGAGCTGCAGACAAGGCTGCGCTCGGGAACTATTTGGTGGTTTATTCCCCCAATCCAGCCCCTTAAGGCTGAGAGTCAAGCGGGGAGGGATTGGGTCCCATTTTTCTTATGAAGTCTTTGGTATGACCCGACCGGGATTTGAACCCACGATTTTCCAGTCTCAGAGCGGACACATATGCCATAGGCCAATCAGCTTTTCAGTTTATAATAATTTTTTGAATATAATGCACATAAATTAATTAATTAATTAATTAATTAATTAATTAATTAATTAATTAATTAATTAATTAATTAATTAATTAATTAATTAATTAATTAATTAATTAATTAATTAATTAATTAATTAATTAATACTGAATGGCCTGTTTTTGCATAGCGCCTTCTTAGGGTTCCACAACCACCCAAGACGCTTCACAACACAAGCAGTCATTCACCCATTCACACTCTGGTGGGGATGAGCTTCAGAGACAGAGGAGAGACCTGCTGATCACAGACGCCACCGGTCCCTCCAACCACCACCAGCAGGCAAGGTAGGTTAAGTGTCTTGCCCAAAGACACAGCAGCAGCATTCTCTGATCAGAGCCGGTATCAAACTCGCAACCTTTCAATTACAGGACAACCTGCTCAACCTCCTGAGTTACTGCCGTTTAAATAGATAAATAAATAACACAAACAATAGAGTTTTTGGCCCTGCGATGGACTGGCACTCTGTCCAGGGCGTACCCCGCCTGATTGCTGCTTGACCGCTGGAGAAAGGCACCAGCCCCCCCGCAACCCTGCATGGACAAGCGGGTTCAGACAATGAATGGATGGAAGGATGGAATAGAGTTTTGGGATCTTTTTTACAGGATCATTATTTCTAACTTGTGCATATTTTCGTGTAACCTAACCGTGACAAAACGAGAGACTTCAGAGGTAAATTAACTTGCAGAAGGGGCCATGTCCCCCTTTTGGCACCATCCCCTGATCCAGCGTCAGCACCATGTTATGCAAACATTTCACTTAAAACAAGTCCCAAACTGATGACAATTCTTGATGACCATCATTTGATCAAACACTTGCAAACCGCAGTGTAAAGATCAAAGACCGTGTCGCATCACGCTCCTCTCTGATCATCCACCTCGTTTGATGATTCAGTCTGGTGATTTACCCTCCTGCCGTCTGAGCCAGACCTTGAACCAGCTCTCCCGATAACAGGAGGCCATCTCCGTAATTACACTACAGAAACAGGGAGACCTGCTACGCATCAAACTCGCAGCACTCAGATTGTTAAAGCACATATGTCAGCTGTTGAATTTGACTCGTATCCAAGACTTGCCGGTAATGAAACGGGGGGTGAAGGGGGTTGAGTCAGCCACTGGCCTTTGTTAATTGCATGTCTCACATCATCCTGGCCAGGACAGTTAATTGGAAAAGATCAAGGGGATTTGCAGTGTTAATGAGCTTCCCGTGAACTCGAGTCATGCTTTGGATACCAGAGGAGCCTTTCTAACTTTTCATTTCTGGGGTAATGTGGTCATACAGCTGTAGCTGACTACTGCCTCATCTCTGGCGTTTGGCAGAGTCAACGCAGAGGGGACACTATTCTAAGCACTACACCGTTCGCCTTTCTCTATCTCTTTGTCACTTTAAATTTAGCATGCATCATGATAAATTCCAGCCTGCTAAATGCCCTCTAAAACACGACCATACTTAAATTCATTTTGCATTGTGGGAAACGGGGATCTTTTATTGTCTGTTATATGTTCTCTGGAACACCCCAGGGAAAATCCGAGTTAAGTATTGGAGTACTTGTAAGGTCATCAGAAACGTATTTGTAATTTTAATGGTTTACCTGACTGATTGAGAAATTTCTTTGTTTTTTAGTAGAGAGAACGTGAGAAGTCCTTAACTGTAATTTTCCAGCTTATTCTGATTCTCCATTTTAAATGAGCCTGTATCACCAATATTAGTTCATGACAATGAATAACGCATTTTATTTAGCCATAATATTGTAATGTTATTAGGACGAAATTACAATTAACACCTTTTTTTTTTTTTTTTTTACCAGAGTACAAACGGGCTAGTCGGAGAAATGGTGGCTATCCATCCATTCACCCATCCATTTTTGTCTACTTTTCCAGGGTCAGGTCGCGAGGCAGCAGCTTAAGCAGAGAGGTCCAGACTTGGGCCAGCTCCTCCAGGGGAATCAAGGCATATCCTGGCCAGTTGAGAGGCATAGTCCCTCCAGCGTGTCCTGGGTCTTTGTTCAGGTCTCCTTCCAGTTGGACATACCTGAAAAACCTCTCCAGGAGTCATCTTGATTAGATGCCTGAGCACCTCAACTGGCTCCTCTCAATGTGGAGAGGCAGCAGATCTACTCCGAGCCCCTCCTGGACCACTAAGCTTCTCACCCTATCTGTGAGGGAGGGTTAGGTGGAGTAGATGGAGTAGATGTATCTCAGTGACATCCCCCTGAATCAGTATCTTGACCAAAACAGTTTGGAGTAGAGAGTCACTGGCAATGCACGGGCCGGCGCATGTCACTCAGAAACTCCCCTCCAATGTTGGTTCGTATCACACTCTGCAGAGAAAACTCATTTTAGCCGCTCGTATCTGCAATCGAGTTCTTTTAGTCAGTACCCAAAGCTCGTGACCATAGACGAGAGTAGGAACGTAGATTGACTTGTAAATCCAGAGCTAACAATGGATCTGTTAGGATGCATTTCAATAATAAAAACACACCTGGTTGTGGTTTTTACTGATTTCTCTGTCACAAATTTGTGCATTTAGACTTTCTTAAGTATCAAAAAGATAAAACTTGTTAAAAAAAATGAACATTTCCACTAGAAAATCCATCTGGCCTCACAGCCTTCAACCATCAGCAGGAAGAGACAATTATGCAGCAAGGAGCACATAAATGAAATAATTAAACACCCACAACAAAAACATTGCTTTGTGTGTGGACTATGTCCAAATGCCAGTCAGCCATAACTTTATGACCACTTGCGCAATTCCAAGTAACTTTACTTTTCTAATAAATAAATAAATACATTTTAAAAATATGGACGCATTACATATAGCTTCTAAGTATTTTGGGGGTAAATGGTTCCAGGACATGTGTGATAAATCTACCCCCAATATTAGATTTCATTTCAGATAACCATGGAAAATACAAATGCATACCAAGCAACATTATTTCTAAGTATATTGGAAAGTGTTTTTCATCACTGGAGATATTTTTTAGCAGACTGCACCTTTGTTTCTATTTTATCATTTTCTTTTAATAGTGCCTTTTTATTGTGACTCAAAACAAGAGCTCAGGTTTAAGTTGTTGAAGCTTAACCTCGGTGAAAAGGAAGTCATTAGGTTACTTTGCAGTGCTTTCACACTGATCCCCCCCAACACCACATCCCACTCCCCATTAGTCCGATATGCATGGACAGATGCCAGTTCTCCTGCCAAAGATCGTCATTCTTTCCAGCCCTGACTCCACCTGCCAACCACCCATTACAGCTGCTGATAATGTAACATGAATCACTCCACAGTTGTCACTGCCCTCTGGCCCCAACCTAATTAAACAATTAGGGTGTTTAGTAAGTAATCAGTCATCAGAGGACAAATGTGGGCTTGAACGAGGATGGTGCATGTGGCTGTGGAGAGTAAAAAGAAACAGGTAGAGCACAGATAGAGGAAAATGTTTGATTTCTTATTTAGAATTTTAAGACACTTTAGCACCTTAACCAGAGACAAACTCATGTGTTCTTTCTCTATAATGTCTTCATGTAGATGTGCAATTTTAACATAAAAACATCCACAGATGTGTTGTGTCAACATAGCTTCTTATGAGGGTTTGAACTGTATGACCAAGCAAAGGGCAGGAGAGGGAGACAGGGTGAGGAGGCAGATCGTGTGGTGGAGAGGGGAGTGAGTTTAAGGAAGGAGAAAGGTTTTTACTGCGAACTTGCCTGAGGGTTTTAATCACAGTAAAGCACTGAAGTCTTATTGGGAGTATCAAAACATTTTACAAGAGGGGTTGTGCCAAACTGTCGTGCCACAACTGTGTTTAATTCTAATGTAAATCAGCAAAAGTCCTCTGGATCACTTTCTCATGTAAACCCAAAGTATTGTGAAACTGATTTAATCTGACTCTCAGTTCTAATTTTGTCCAGGTGGAACAATAGACTATGCCTCGACCCCCGATTTGACACTTCCTGACTTTTTAGCCAGCTGAATCATTTCCAGGTCACAGTAAAATTAGTGTTCTTTACGGCATTTTTACACTATTGCTGCAGGACCTGCAATGATAACGATCAACAACGTACACAGGATAATCTAGGCCACATCTAAAACGCCACAATCAAGGTTTTAAATTGTATGTCTTTGCCTACATTCATAACTCTAAAGGTAAGTTAAGCTAACAAGTTATTAAGCTAAACCTTGGGTTGCTAATTGCATGCTAGCTCTTTACTAGCACAGTAACAATGTTAGCGAGTTAAGACACAAAAACTCAAGATATTAATCTATCTCTGATAAAATTGTTAGACTGTAGCGGTGCTAACATTGGCTAGTAACGACCTAGCATGTATCATCATTAAGCAAGCCAAAGCAGAGGTTTGTTAACTCACCTTCATAATAAATAGGTGGACACTTACTATTTAGCTCTCCCACTTTCTTTATGGGTGACCCCGTGAGGAAAGTTGACCATTGAGCAGGGTGAGGATGGATGAGGTGGTGCTCACTCCTCACCCCTGCCACATAGACCCAAGGGATAAACCATCAACCCTGCTCAATGGTCAAATTTCCTTGTGGGGTCACACCCATTAGGACAGTGGTAGGGTTAAAACATTTGTTTTTATTATGTTTATGTTTATTCATTTAGCAGACGCTTTTATCCAAAGCGACTTACAATTTATAACCTATAGGGCATTTTGTGATCTGTGGGGGAAACCAGAGTACCCGGAGGAAACCCACGCATGCATGGGGAGAACACGCAACTCCACGCAGAAAGGCTGCAGCCAAGCTGAGTTTCGAACCTGCAACCTTCGTGCTGCGAGGCAACAGTGCTAACCACTGTGCCACCATTCAGCCCTATTTAAAATGTGGTGTCTAAAATGTAGACTGATCCTGATGTCCGTTATGGCAGGTCCTGCAACAATCGCTTAAGAATGCAATAGAGAATACAAACAGCACTAAAACCCAGAAGTGATTCATCCATCCATTAATTCATCCATCCATTTTCAGCTCTTATCCAGAGTGGGGTCGCGCGGGCAGCAGCTGACACCCAGAAAAAAATCTTGACTCTCTGCTTGAAAACCCAGCACCAAAATGCGGCATATGCTGGTCGTACAGTTGTTTTCTGCAGGGCTGTGGAGCTAAATTTAAAAAAAAAAACATTTTGATGTAGGGATGCTGGCTGAGGCGGATAGCACCTCCTCATTTTGGTTCTCCTGGAGGTTTCTTTCTTTCCATTGTTGCCCTGTGCTTGCAGTCATTTCACAGAATGCTTCATTGGCACATACCACCAACCTTAGGTTGCCGACCAGATGTACCTTCATTAAACAGTGTGGGCTAAGGATCCTGCTACAGCGCAAAAACTTAAAGGTTGAATGGTTCAACCATGAGTGTTTACTCTTTAAAACCTCCAGATCTTAGTTCAGCCACTTAGTAAGTGTTTGACAAGCATGTTTGACCCATCCACCTTGCAAGTTACAGGACTTAAAGGATTTCCCACAGATGGCTTGATGCCAGAAACACCAGCATAGATAGGGTGACTTGGGATTTGGCAGCAGTCTACGGCCATGGTGGACCAGGGGAACTTTTATTTGAATGTATTAGATTCAAACATGTGTGTCAGTAATACAAGTAGAAAATAAACGGACAGGTGTGATAAGGTGTGTTACAGTGACCATATACAGGACGATAAAATGAAATGTCAGCAAACAATTAGGGTGTTGTAATATATCTTAATGGCAAAGAGATGTATAATACCAGTCTTTTACCCTTTATAAGAGAAAGATACAGATTAAAGAGACAGACTTTAATCCTGACGAGACTGCTGAGCTTGCAATCCAATTAGGAAAACAACAAAAGTGGATTACTGCTGCTTTGAGACAACTCCAGAATTATTAGCAGTTTGTTTTAATAGTATTTTATAAACTTTAGCCTGCTGTCTGTTTCTTGTTTGATAGCAGTTTGCAAGTGCAAGACGGTGCAGCAGTAGCACTTCTGATGTAGCCTGAGGTAGCTCTGGCATGACAACTATTATATTTCTGCTGAAAGAACCATTTTATGTGAGACTGAAGGCTGTGAAATTTTTGTTAAAATGGTATTTGCGTGAACTGTTTTAAAATGTTTGAGATTGGAGTTGTTTAAGATAGCAGCAATTGTCTAAATAGTTTAGCAATTAGCTCATCATTCCAATCAGGACTATTATTTTTCCACACAGAGAAGATATTTATAAAGATATTTATAACAGGTTCATGAGCAAACCCAGATCTGATGTGCATTTTAAACAAATCATTCCAAAATACAATGAACTTTGGCCGCACCTGTGCTTATTTGATCTTGTTTATAGGTTTCTGAATTACAATGACACTGAAAACCGCCACCAACAGTGAAGGTGAAATAGATTCACTCCCAGGCAACGGTCACAAAGTTCAGTCAAGTAGGGCCATTGTGGTTTATATTCAACATTTTCTCTGTAACTCAGCTGATCCAAATGGTTATGCTTCCTCTTCGGAATACCAATTTCTGCAGAAGCAGAATCAGGTGCCTCGGGGAATCAGCTGAAACATGCAGGGGCCATTTAAGGACTGGATTAGGTCATCTTTGCTCCATTTTATATTTATGTAAATAAATCCATGATTAGTTTCAAACTGCATACTTTTTTTGTAAGGAAACATAAAGATTGAGTTAAGTCATAAATCTGCTAAAATATTTTCTGATGGGATGCTTCAGGTTTCAGATACTGGTGCCCATGCCAGGGCTTTTTTCCCTGCCGTAATCAGCTATCTCTTCCATTGACGCCGTTTGTTTTGGTTGTACCCATAGGGAGCCTAAGTCACGCCCATCTACTTCCACATCATAGTTCCCTGGAAGAACGAAAAAATGAACGCAAGTCAACAGGGTTAAAAACGCTATTTCCTAATTCCGCTTGTTTTGTGCCATGGATTTCACATATAATTTCCGTGAATTTTAAAGATACATTTTGATTCAAGAACGTGCTTATTTTCGAACAGGGGTAATGCTATTTTAGGTTGTGTGTGGAAATAAGTCCAGGACTACAAATGTGCTTCACGAAAGTGATGTCATCGAACCAGACACGGAGAAAACTGAGGAAAGGGCTGTAAGTTCAGCAAACTTCCCACAGGAGGAAAGAACCACCATAAATCTGGCCATGTGGTAAGTAGCAGCTACTTCAGGGTAGAGGAGATTAATGTGGTGACGTCACATATGCGATGTGCCAATTTCTGTCGTGCTAATTACAAACTTTTACAAGCTGATAAATCTCAAAGTATGTGACTGAAGTGGTTGGAACACCCATCATTACTTTTGATTTAAATTGCAGTACAACAAATGTGCGATCCAGAGCGTGAAGCAAAGCGGATTAGAAAATAACGTTTTTAGCCCCGTTGACTTGCATTCCTTTTTTTTCGTTCTTGCCCATGAGCCGACCGGAAAGGGAGACTTAGGGTGTTCCTCGATGCCAAGCAACCTCGCCTTGATGTCTTGGCCCCACCCCGGTTGCCTAGGAGATATGTCATCATGAGACACTAAGACGTGTTCCAATGTTCATGTTCTACCGAGGCATGTGTTCTCCATTTGTTAGCCATTTAACTAGCTGAGCAAGGATACATGGGAGGTGTCTTCTAGCCTAGCCTTGGTCAAAAATTACCCAGAATACACCGCTGTATTTTCTAAAGGATGGCGGATCAGAAGCTGGCAGCTACTCCGGGGGCAAATTTCAAGTTTAAATGTAAGACAACTAATTTAAAATGTTTTTTTTAGATCCAAAGAAGTTATCTATGGTTGGTTAGTTGCTTAGTAGTTGCAGCTTCGGTGGCTAGCGGGTAGTAACTCACTTTTATATTTGATTTAACAAATATATACACAATTTAAAAAGTAAAAATCTCATTATCTATTTATGTTTAAATGTATACGTATAAAATATAATGTTATCTCCCGTGTCACGTGATGTTACGTGACCGCTGTGGAAGCTGCGGTCACGTGATGCAAGTCTGTTCCATTTAACTGTTTTCTTTGACCAAGGAAGGACAGTGTCCTCGTAAGCAAGGCGATGTCTTGCGAGGCCAGGCGCCTTGACATTGAGAAACACCCTTAGGCTCCCTATAAACACGGGACTTTATCTGGTCTGAGTTCTTTACCGTGGCCCCCTAGTGGAACACTCCAGTACTACATGTAAGTATGTGAACAAAGATGCAGCATGCAGCCTGGGTTAAAAGCAAGTATATTCCAGGCCTCACTGTTAGCCAATCAGAGGCCTGATGGCCAAATATCAGGAAATAAGACTCCTAATCCTTCTGTCTGAAGCTACTCTCTCCTCTGGCTGATTTCTACATCCTCAAATGGGAGCACCAGAGGTTTTTTTTACCTCCTTGAAAACAACATACAAGGCAGTCATTCCTACTAGAGACCACTGCAAATCTAATAAACATATGAGTAAAGTTGACCTTTAATTTTATTTCAAGCAACATTTGAAATTAATATTTCAACCACTTCATCGGTTAAAAATGGGTTCCAGTGCATTATTGGGATGGACAGATATGAAATGAGCAACAGATGGCGGGAGCTGCTGGTGAAGAAACGGCAACAACACTGCTGCACCGAGCTGAACAGGCATTTGGGCAGATTTCAGAGCTCTGTCTTCATAAACCATTTATTTTACCTAAAGAGATGAGCACCCCTAAAAAACTAAAACAAAAGGCTTTTGCCAGCTCATTATAAAATCCCTCATACAAGTGAAACTTCTTTAGATTCAGTCATTTCTTACAAAAGTAAGTCCAACTTTGAAGGCAGTAAACTGGTCTTCACGGCTCACAGAAAATGGCCACTCAACTCAACGGTTCCAGTCAACTTCCTAGAGTGTTTTTAAAGATTAACTTTGATTTTACAGCTCAGAGCTCACATTTTTGCCTAAGCCTTGCTGCTTTTATCATAGATAGCTGTATTCAGCTGGTTTAAGCAAGAATTCTTTCATAAACACTCATAAATCTTCTTCTTACATCCAGCACCAGCTCCCATGTGAAGATAGTTTTTTTGTGACCAGCTATTGATAAATGAAGCTTTAGAAGCTAAATAGCCTGATTTTTCTTTTGGTGGTTGCTGAAGCCAGATATAGGAATGCTAATGAATGCCAGCTTTGTTTGTTAAGACTCTACTCGTATCAATTTAATCTGGTTTGAATGAGTAAGTTACTAATGTTTGTCTTTTTCTTATTCGTCACAAAGCATTAATCTTATACGACAAGAGATGCTTTGTCCCAGATTTAGTCACAAATTAATTTCCATCGGTGGTTCTAGGGCATGCAGGTCAAAACTATTTACCAGTTTACAGAAACCAACCATCTCTACTCCAAAAAGGTTCAAACATGGTGACTGCTTCTAATGAACTTTATATGTTGGGTTGTTTTCATACCAGATTAATCAAACCGGAGAAGGATGTAATGTAACCAAAATCATTAATCCGGATATTTCCCCCTTTCAGGAATTATGTAGGATTTCTTAGAAATCTGTAAAAGTGATGGCATTACCCTGTTGTGATACAAAGTAGGCAGAAGTTCAGATTTATGATTTAGTAAGCCCGTCCCCGTCCTGTAGAGCCCAATGCTGAGCATCACTCAGCATTGGGCAATAGTGTTAGACATCCGATTATAAATGAATGATAAATGACCCGCACTTGTATAGCGCCGTGGTGTGGAGTGTGTCGAGTTTGGTGGCAGGAGAATCTCGTCTCTGCTTTTTGTGGATGATGTGGTCCTCCTAGCTTCATCCAGCTTTGAACTTCAGCTCTTGCTGGGCAGGTTCGCGGCCGAGTGTGAAGCGGCTGGGATGAGGATCAGCACCTCCAAATCTGAGACCATGGTTCTCGACCGGAAGAGAGTGGCTTGCCAACTCCGCGTCGGGGGAGAGGTCCTACCTCAAGTGGAGGAGTTTAAGTATCTCGGGGTCTTGTTCACGAGAGAGGGTAGGAGGGGTCGGGAGATCGACAGGCGGATTGGTTCAGCATCTGCAGTGATGCGGACGCTGAACCGATCTGTCGTGGTGAAGAGGGAGCTGAGCCAGAAAGCCAGGCTCTCGATTTACCGGTCGATCTACGTCCCAATCCTCACCTATGGTCATGAGCTTTGGGTAATGACCGAAAGAACAAGATCGCGGATACAAGCGGCCGAAATGAGTTTCCTCCGTAGGAAGGCTGGGCTCAGCCTTAGAGATAGGGTGAGGAGCTCGGACATTCGGGAGGGACTCGGAGTAGAACCGCTGCTCCTCCGGATCGAAAGGAGCCAGTTGAGGTGGTTTGGGCATCTGGTCAGGATGCCTCCTGGACGCCTCCCTGGGGAGGTGTTTCGGACATGTCCTGCTGGCAGGAGGCCCCCGGGTCGACCCAGGACACGTTGGAGAGGTTACATCTCCAGTCTGGTCCGGGAACGCCTTGGGGTCCTGCCGGAGGAGCTGGTGGAGGTGGCTGGGGAGAGGACGGTCTGGAGCTCCCTAGTTGAGATGCTGCCCCCGCGACCCGGACCCGGATAAGCGAAGGAAGACGACGAGGAGTTTCTACATAACATACACATATTAAACCACAGACTCCGTAACACTTTACAATAAGGGTCCCTTTATTGATGATGCTTAGTGCGTTAGTAAAATGTAAGCATGCATGGTAGGAGATATGTGATGTTAACAACCTAAAATGTTTTAGTTTTTCTTTTTATTAGAATGGGGACACAGCATATATTGGTATCGGTTTATATTTGAATAAGAAATTAGGAGTGCGACAATATCGGTATTGGTAATAAAAAGCCAACGTCGAGCATCCCCAATTCAAACAGAATTCAAATATGTTAAATATAACTCCATATTAGAAAGAATCAGACTGAGTTTAATACAAATCTGTGTTTTTTGCTGTGGCCAGATTCAGTCTTCTGTAACATAAAAAACAGAATGGATCCTAAGAGAACTGACCTTTAACTTCTCCAATAGTAAACACAGACACACACACACACACACACACACACACACACACACACACACACACACACACACACACACACACACATGTTTTCTACTGCTGCATATGATTTAATCACTGTCCTGTAGGGAATGACTGACAGACTGTTGAACTTGGCATCAGGACACACGTCAATAGCAACCATCGTTAATTGTCTCACCCCCAGGTGTAACTTCCATAATAAAGGAAGCTGCATTTGAGCTTTTCACCATCGTGGACGTTGTGTTGTTTCCCAAAACTGACAATGAATAAACATAAACAAGCTGCTGATAAGAATGATTCAAGGCTTAACAGATCATGAGCTCAGGCTGGTATCTCTCTCTCTCTCTCTCTCTCTCTCTCTCTCTCTCTCTCTCTCTCTCTTTCCTTCTCTCTCTCTTTCCACGCTTTCACATTCTGTAATCAACGTTATAATTAATCAAACAACACTACACAGCGCTCTAATTAAACTTCCTGCTTACTGCAGGCTTTACACCACTCTTTAACAGTGGATTAGATACAAGCTCACATGCAAAAAGGGTTTTATTTCATTAAGTTACAAAGAAAACATCAGTCTAATTGCACCCAAAGTCCATTCGCAAACTTTAATGCAATGCTGTTTTGTCACTTAAATTTTCCCATAAATAATCATTTTATAGCTGTTTTTCTTCTGCGCAAACATCTCTATACATCAACAGATATCCCATAATAATATGCCCCGTTTGTTCCTGTTCCTTATTGAACGAGGCTGCAAAAAGAATCGTAAATGTGCCGTTTTTGCAAGTGAGCTGTTCTGTCGAGGGTTCACTTCTGTGACTCTGGTGTGTGTGTGTGTGTGTGTGTGTGTGTGTGCGTGTGTGCGTGTGTGTGTGTGTGTTTGTGTGCACGTGTGTGCGTGTGTGTGTGTGTGTGTGTGTGTGTGTGTGTGTGTGTGCGCGCGTGTGTGTGTGTGTGTGTGTGTGTGTGTGTGTGTGTGTGTGTGTGTGTGTGTGTGTGTGTGTGTGTGCTTGTCTTTATATGTTTGAGTGGACAAATTTTGACTAACCTACAGTGTGTGGACATTTCCACATTGTGAGGACACACAATGCTCAGCTCCCTAATACTTGGGTTTTGGAATGTGTGTTGGTACTGACATGATCACATGGTGCCAGTCAAATATAAATAATGTATGTCCAATGAATATCCATTTAATGTAAAGTATGCAATATTCCTAATAGAACAAAAATGTTGGCTGTTTATCACATAAATCAGAATTTGGTCCATCTTTAAAACAGTTCATCTCCCAAACACTCACTGAGTCATCACTTATCCTCGGACACATCAAGTAAAATTAGATGTCCTGAATTGTTGGAGAAATTTGATCTAAATAACTTCAAATATCCCTTGGCCAAGAGTCTGTACTGTGTTTTAGACAAGTAAGTTTTAGAGGAAAAGAGAGCTGTAAGCTCCCAGAGGATGTTACTCATCAGCTATAAAGTGGAAAGCTGAGAGCCTCTTCTTGGGAAACAGCGCCACCTATCGTTGATCAGTTCTTGTTGCATCATTATGATGCTGATCTGTCTGTTTCTGGCAGAAAGTAAAGTTTTAATTGAATAGTCTATATTCTCCTTTTCAGTTCGCATGTCCGTCCTGTGTGTTCTCTCTCTCTCTCTCTCTCTCTCTCTCTCTCTCACACACACACACACACACACACACACACACACACACACACACACACACACACACACACACACACACACCCTACATTCACTAACTGAAGAGCAGTGAACAGCAACATCCAACCAACAATCTTAAACCTGTTTTTAACATTTTCTTGAGTCAAATGCTGACAAACTTTGTTTTATCATTAGATCTGCTGTAAATATCGTGTATCTCTAAGAGAATCTGAGATGTCTGAATGAAAAACAAAAACAAGATGTTTAGGATAATTTCTTTTTATTAAGACATTTTTAAATGAACTATTTGGTTAACTGCTGAAACTTTCTCTTTAATTGTACTTAATAGGATCCTCTCATTTGTTTATGAATCAGTCCCTAATAAAACTAAAACGTATTTTATTGCGTTGATTACTTTATCATTGTTGAGATTTTTCAAGTGGACAGGGAGCCCGTTTGATCCTGGCTCTTAGCTGGTCTGCACATGTGAGGACTTCACACACAAAATGACAACCCTCTTGGGGACTTCCTGCAGATGACAATAGAATAGAATAGAATAGAATAGAATAGAATACCTTTGTTGTCCCTCAGTGGGAAATACAGAAGGCACAGCAACACATCACAGACACAATGGGGCTTAAAAAGGTGAGTAAAACAATAAATAATTATTTATGTACACATTTCAAGATATATCAAGTAAAATACAGTGTGGAAAAATTTGGCTGAGTATTTACAGAGAATGGGAGCATGAACGGAAAACTGAGCAAATGCAATAAGGAATGGGTGAAGAGAAAGTCAGAAACTGCAATTCCCAAAAGCAGCAGGTGTGATGGTATGTAAACGAGACTGTTTGCTGGTTTTGTTGGGAGTAGTGGTGGCTGGAGATTCTAACAAATAAAGAGAATGAAACTAATAGCTAATATTTCCATAGAACACAATTTTTCTTCATTTACACTGAAATTAGAACAAAATTGATCTTTAAAAGTCTACAAGCACTTTGGATCCTGAACAATCAAAATTCATCAAACACAGTATTCTGAAATTCTTTTAACATGACTGTTTTGTTACGTGAGTCCTTCATTAAAATTTACCCTAAAAACTGGAAAATTTAGCATCATTTTAGCAACTGGTCAGCTGACGTGCTAAATCCTGGCAGCACCGTTGGTCAGTGCCCATCAACAAGAGAACAAACCGATCTCCGTTGTTTCTAACAAGCGTTTTAATTAGAAAACTTACTGGACAGCTGATTTGCTCGTGTGCTTTGTGGTTAAAACGGTCCAGCTTTGCTCTGACATCACTGTGATCTGTAGGAGTTTGTAACAAGATTAGCTGAGAAAAGACTTGTTCGGCAGCACCGTGGTTGATATTCACAGCAAAAGGCAGCCGTCAGGGCCCAACTGCTCACTATGCTAATTTCTGACACATCTCTGTGAAATTGATGTGAGATCTGCGGCACCATGCAGTGACCAGTGGAAGTGTGCATCATATAGTTCACATCGTCATCATGTGAAAAATGATTGCGTGCAAAGAGAACAGAGAAAGGGAGAAAATTCTCAGTGGAATCCATCTTTTATACCGTATTGTTGACCTGTTTGGTTTCCTGTTTTAAACATTTGTATTTGTGTTCTTACAACTCCAAAAGCTGCTGCAATTCCCAAAATCTAGAGAATATCACACCAGTGTTGATTCTTTTAAAGTCCTTCTGGCCTTTATATAATTTTTGTGCATGTTTTTGTTTAAACCAACACAGGTTTTACAGTATTCTGAACCCTTTGTCATTTTAACACATTCACGTGGTTCAGTTGAGCCAAAAATACCTAAAGATCAGTGCCAGTGTGTGGACGACGTGTGCCTTTGAAGGCTCGCTGCATGTTGCTCCTCACACCCGTGTGGCCAGAAGGCCTTGGACTCTGTGAGCTGGCCCGAGTCTTGCCTGACTGTGACATGTGTCAGACTCGGTTAGCTCCGACTCTTCCTGGTGATGACTTCTCCAGCTGTAATCAAACAGAATGCTCAGATTAATCGTGCTATTCATGTCCAGAGACGTGTCTTTGTACAACCAAATGCTCTTCCTGACAGGTCGAGGCTGAATGACGTGAGGGGGGACAGGAAGACAACCTGAAGGTGGATCTTATGTTGGTGGGCTTGTTTATAGACCGAAACGGATGAAGGATCTTAAAGAGCAAAGTCTTCAAATGATCAGATATTTGTTTCATTTCACTTCTAATCTGAAAAAAATTTTAAGGATTTTCAGAAATACTTCCAATCATTGTCATCTGTTTTTTTATTAGGATGCTTATTTTTACCAAACAAATCTGAAGCTATTTAAATATCCTTTTGACTGTCTTCCATGTACTTAGGATGACCAATAAGACAGTAAATGATTCCAATTTTTCTTCTTTAGTCTTTAAATAATTATTTTACCCGTTGATTATTGAGCTTTTCACAAAACCTTCTATAACAAACCTAATAAATAAATGTCAAACCGAATAAAACCTACCCAATGCTGCATGGGAGCGCCCTTAACAGAGGTGAGGGCGCCATCTTGTGGCTTAAATAGGAATGCACAGTGTGGCAGTGGTTAGCACCTTGCAGCAAGAAGGTCCAGGGTTCTTGGTTCTTTCTGCATGGAGCTTGCATTGTTCTCCTCGTGCAAGCATGGGCTCTCTCCACCGGCTTCTGCAGGGTGCTTGGTCTCTCTAAGGTGTCCTTAGGTGTGAGTTTGTGTGTGTTACGTGGTTGTGTGTCTCTGTGTTGTCCTGCGATGGACTAACCACCAGTCCAGGGTGTACCCCGTTTATTTGCCTGAAGACTGCACCAGCTCTGTGTGGATAAACAGGCATCAAAAATGGATGGATGGAAATATTTCCCAATATTTCAGGACATTTTTCACCAATACCCTTCATTTCCATTATTTGTTGTCTTTGGGACAGTCTCTGTTGGGCTCGAAAATTTGTTTGAATGAGGGAATTTTAGTATTTCAGTCACAATACATTTTCTGATTAATGACTTGTCACCAGTTCACCAGGCAACCACTGACCTCCAGTAACCAGATCCCTTCTACTTGGAAACACCATTTATAAACATGCTGCTGGGGGCTAGTTGGAACAAATGATCATCTGAGTTTTACTTTTATTGTATTGAGAAAATATATGAAGACAGAAGAGCTTTGCTTTTGTTTTCTGATTAATAACCAATGTTATACCATCTGAAACTGGAGTTTCATCCCAATCTGTCAAAAACTGCAAAAAAAAAAAAAAAAAAACAGATTTTCAAGAATGTAAAAAAGTCAATTTTTTTGTAATTTTATCATTTTTTTTGTCTAAAAGGAAAGAAAATTATATCTAGAATAGCATTGCCCAAAATAAGGTAAATATTCCTAAATATGATCCAGCTTTTCTTGTTGTGGGTTAAAAAATCTGCCAATGGGAATAGCAAAGGTTGTTTGGCTAGAATGCTTAAAAATAGCAAAAGATTTCATAACTAGTTGGAATCATTCTAATTCTGTTACTCAAAACAAAATGGATCATATTTAAGAACGAAATTTTACTTTATTTTAAGATTTTAAGAGACCTTATTTAAGAAAAAAAAACATCTAAAATGTCAAATAATAATAAAAGTAAATAAAAAGGCAAATACGTGTTTTATGTTGACCAGTAGAGGGCGACATTGATTCGATTTCTTTATCAACTTTTAAAGCCATGACATAATTCTATCATATTAAACGTTTTTATGATCGAACTCCAGTAACTTTTATCTTTGGTGAATTTTACATATTTTATACTGGTTTTTATTTTCTGCTTCAGAGACACAGCCAATCAGAGGTTAATTCTAGATCACGTGGTGAAGATTCTGTACCAGGCAGAGACAGAGTTTAATGTTGTCTATCCAGAGGCTTTCATTCACTTGTGAGGCTTCTAATAGTGCAGCTTCCCCACTAATCTCTGTGCTTGTTCTGTTAAGTGAGTCTTTATTTTCCCAACAAATACCAAATTAGGTATTCAGACGGGAGGCTTAAGTCATGCAGTGTTATTCATATTTTATAGAAGGAAACTTTTGCCACGAGGGATTTTCTGCTTTGTTGTTCTGAACAGGATTTCCTCGGCTGGGGGAAGGGAATTCATGTCAGGTTCTTCCTAACTGACTTCCTCCTGGAAAAGCCTCTTAAACAATACCTCAGAGCTGGCTTTTCAATTTTATAATGCTCACTTTTTTTTTTGGTATAAGAAAGTTAGTTGTCATGTGTATGTATGTATCAACATTAGATTTTTTTCCTTTGGAATATTAAAAATATGATTAAATGGTTTAATTTTAAAGAAATAACTGCTGGTTTGCTTGTGCCTTTTAACTATCCGTTGTGTTATTTAATTTTTTGTGTTTTTGTTTGTTTTGTTTTAAAAAATATAGTCAAGTAAATTCATTCCTTATGTGTGTGTTTGTGGCAGTTTGAAAACTTATTCAGAGATGACTAAAAGAGGGTTCATAAAAACTAAAAAGCCAACTTTACAATAAAACACAAACTGTTACTCTAATTGCATGTTTACGTCTAATTTAGCGAGCCAAGATGGATGGTTTGACCGCCAACTGGCTCAACAGCAATCTGCCCCCTAATCTCACAGTCTCACAGTCCCAGGTCCTCCTCTTCCCTCCTAACATTTCCTCATGTGTACACCCTGAACTGAATTTCCACTATAGGAGTTCTGGGGAATGTCATGGACGGGGAAAACTGAATAAGAGATACGTGGCTCGGTTATCTCAGCTTTCATGTCTCCATACAAATGCAGCCCTTTCAGGACTTTGCACAGACGTCAGCATATCACGACTGCTTCAGCACTGAGTGATGTCACTGATCAGCACCAAAAAGCGTCCACGAACGTTAATAAGATTAAAACTTAGTATGGCATAATTTAATCAAGGACCGGGTGAGCTGTAAAATGTGGCGTTCAATGACCAGAAGAAGTGCCATTTTTTCAGGTGCTCTGTGGGACAACAAAGCTCTGTGAATTGCAACGTTTTGGTGAGTTTAGTAACAATGAACTCAAAGCAGCATGAACACTGCTTATGTTCTTTTCCTTCCTCTCTGTTTCACCAGCAATTTTACAAATACTGATTGTTTTGGGTGACGTCTGCCCAGTGGCGTGTCCAGATCTTTTGAAATGGGGTGGCCCAGGTGAGGCACTACTTTGTGCATGGGTGGCACCAATGGTTATGCATTTTTGTTTTACTCAAGCCGTTAGTGGGCAATGAAATGCCTTTTTAAAGGGAATTCAGTGTGGTGACACACGGGGTGGCCATTCAGATTCCAAGGGTGGCATGTGCTACCCCAGGCCACTCCCTGGACACGCCCCTGCATCTGCCCATTTTCTACTGAGTTTCAACAAATCTCTGTGAGTTAACAAAAAGTTCTGCTCAGCAGCTACCGGGCCATTACGAGTACCTGCTGCTGAAGCGCCTTGTGATTTTTATCTTGAGAGGTGCCATATTGCATAATTTTCTTTCTTTCTTTCTTTCTTTCTTTCTTTCTTTCTTTCTACCCATGGACATAATTTGGGGGGGGGGGGGGCATTTCCCCCCACTTTTTCTGAAGTCAGTTTTGACCCCTGCACTTTTTACCATCCAAAGACAATATCACACTATATTAAATTGACACTGGTTGAGCTCTAGGACCAAGTGGAAAACAACCGTTTGTGTTGAAGCCTGTTTCCCATTAGAGCATACTGTAAAGATACAACCCCCCCCCCCCCCCACACACACACACACACACTTCTAAAGTGAAAATTACGTCCATGTTTATACCCCACCTCAAGTACAGTCAGCCTGCTGAAGTGGAGAAACATGCAAATTCCACTAAAATTACCCGTAAATTCCGATAGAAGAAACACAGCTATTGTCCCACTCTGCCCCTGGCCCTAGCTGTTGGCATGTCAATCTGATCAGAATTCATTTTTTTGTCTCCAAACTGAGGTTGTTCAAGATGAAAATAATTCAGATAAAAAAATAAATTAATTAAACCATTGCTTTAAACTGTTTTCTGGACATTAGTGATCAACTTATATGCATCATAAAAAAGGTGCCGCTTCTGACATCTGCAGGATCTGCCACACATTTTCTGTTTTAGTCACGTGATCTCAACATGACGCCCTGTGCAGTTTCCTGATTCTGTTCTCTGTCAGAAAAATTCACACATTTTGTGCATTAACCACTTCTACCCTCCCCACCAGGTGTCTTAAATGTCCTAACAGCATGGCGTGTCTCTCAGATGTCCATGAGTCCAGTCCTGCAATCCTGCCTTTTATAAGTTGGAAAGAAAAAGAAGACACAAAAGAAGCATGATTAGTTTTATTTAAATACTTTTAATTAAAAATGTCTTGTTTCATTCGCACCATGTTTAGTTTGCGTGGCATATTTTGCCAATGAGTCACGTGTGGCTGCTGTTAAACATCAAACTGCGTTTGTAAATCTTGGTCAGAACCGCAGGAGCACTAGGACCCGGAGAGGTGGAACGCCTCCCACCTCCGTCTCATTACCATCAATCTGACAGCTTGTTGGGTCGATCAGTAGCAAAAGGATGTGAGTTGGGCATGGCCTGACTGAGTGCTGTTTAGTAGTTCTGTGCCTATTTTTTCTAAACCATACGTCATGAGACGATAAGTCCTCAAACAGCCGCGCGCTCTTTGATTAATCTTTAACTGCATATGAAGTTGGCGTTTGGAATCTTGAGTTTTTTAAGCCACAGAAACACCTCATCGGATCAACTAGCAGCAGGTTAGGGTTCCTTATCAAACTGGACTGAAAATTTAGAGACGCGCACGTGCAGCTCAAGGCTTCTGCGCGTCCAGATCTGCGGCTTTCTTGGGATTCTGTGCGTAAAACAGGAAGCGACAACATGTCTCTAAACAGAAACAGCGAATTTGAACACTTTGAAGAACGAAACCGGCCTCATCGGACGCCCAGGACCAACTCCGGGTCCCAGTCCGGGTCCAGAGGCAACGGTCCGGTCCCCAGCCCGGCGCACAGCGCGCACTGCAGCTTCTACCGTACACGCACGCTCCAGTCGCTCACCTCCGAGAAGAAAGCCAGAAAAGTGCGGTTTTATCGAAACGGTGACAAGTATTTCAAAGGTTTGGTGTATGCCGTTTCCAGTGACCGGTTCCGGTCTCTGGATGCGCTGCTGATGGAGCTCACACGGTCTCTGTCAGACAGCGTCAACCTTCCCCAAGGTGTCAGGACGTTATATAGTCTGGACGGGGACAGGAAGATCGGCAGCCTGGATGAGTTAGTAGAAGGTAAGATCACATTTAAGCACGAGACTCCGGTCCACCAATAAAGTATAATAAAATGTGGTAAAAAAATCATGCTTCTTTATTTAAGGCATGATAGCTGATCAATCATGTTTCATCTTGATCCATGAGATATACCTACTTTTTCTGTGGGTAGAGCAGATCTCTCATGCATTATGCACGCATGCACTGACATAACTGCCCTGACATTTCTGACCCAGTGCCATGCCTCCAGATGGCACATAGCCCCCTCAATGGTGCAGGACAGATATTTGCCAATGTACATCACTTTCTACTGATTTCAGCAAAGATCATAACTCAGTTAGAGTAGTTTACTCAGGCATGTTTGTGTGTGTGTGTGTGTGTGTGTGCGCGTGCGTGTGCGTGTGTGTGTGTGTGTGTGTTGCTCTGATGTTCTCCGATCGTTTCATCGTTCTCATTGATCTCACCCTCAGGGCTAGAAAGTGGGAATGAATTAATCCTTTTATAGCCACAGGGCTCCACTGACCTCCTTCTAAAAGTGTCCTTATATTCTGCTCTCTTTTCACCTCCTAAATTTTAGTCTCTGTGCTACCATCACTTCCTTCCCTCCACCCAATCCCCTGAGAAGCCAGAGAAGATTCAGGCCGGCTCCTGATCCCAATTCTGCCGAAACAAAGCAAAAGTTACTGATGTGTTGAGATACACTATTTTTTTTTGTTTAAATTATGCAAATCACCAAAGTTCTGTACTACAGGATGGAAGTGTGTGGATTTAACCTGTGAGATGATGTGCACTGCTCTTGATCAGACCCGCTGATGTTTGACTCCCAGATGATTTAAAATCTAAATGTTAATGTAAAAAGTACATCTTGTCCTTGTTTATGAGCCTTTTTATTGGACGAAGATGTGTCTACTACTGATAGAGCATTAGCAACTTCACCACACAGCAGAAGCTTCTCCAGGCTTGTGTTTTTTGTGGAGATAAAACATCAGTGGTAGAGTAATGTTGCTGTTACTCAATCGGAGGCGAGATGTCCAGACATCAGGATGAAAGACTCCAAAACCCGATGTCTGAAACTCAGCCATGATGTGGGTCACTACCCCCCCCCCCCCCCTAAACTTTTCCATGAAAGATTTTTCTTTCCGATCTGAAACAAGTGAGCTGTTGTTTTATTATTTGCTTCCTTTCCTTTGTAACAGCCTATAGGAACATTTAAATATCGGGTTAGGTTGACATTAGACATCAGTGTTTTGGAGGCTTGTAACTGTAAATTGCAGCAAATCAAATCTCTAATGTGTTTTTTGCTGAATCAGAACTGGATACCCGTAATAAATGTTTGTGGTTGATTTGTAGAAAATGCGTTTCAAACCATTAGTGTCCGTTAATCTTGAATCATTTACATTAAATGTTAAGTTGTGTAATCAGCTCATTCAGCTGAATATAATAATTGCAGATCACTTGATATAATTTTTCTTCTTAATATTATTTTAGGTAATAAATCAGAATAATTATGTGGATAAAATAGATTTGTGTGCTAGTTATAGCAGCGCATTGGTATTATTCCCACACGTGCTATTGGACTTGGTGCTGGATGAGTTGGACAGCCTTGTTAATGATGACCTCATGTGTTGTCCACATGAGGACAGCGGTGGGTGGAGGAGGCTTTTGTCTCATTCACTGAGGGACATCAGGGAATTTGCTTGTCAGCAGTCACCATCTGAGGGCTTTTTGTTGTTCTGTCATTTTCACCTTGATGAATGATAGCTCCACTTACACTTCCTGTTTTTTAAACAGCCACAGACCTGGTCCATCAGCTGTGCCCTTTCCTCTTAATTAACCTTTAGTTAATTGCTAGCCTAATAAAAGCTGGTGTCATGAGACAGACTGTCACATTTGATCCTCTTAACGCTCTAAACTGTCTTGACACACGGCTAATACCCCAAATTTTACATCAAGGCGGGATAGTGATGCAGAATTCATTTCAGTTTTACAGAAGGTGCCTAAATGAATTCTCTTTAAAGTCGTTGCATTGGCAGAACCCATTTGAAGATTTCCATGCATTTATTACGATTAGTTTTTCATGACAGTGCAGTGAACATCAAATGCAGAAAGTCTCTGGTATTTGGCATTGCAGGTTAAATTTGTACATTTTTTGCTATTTAAAAGCAAAGAATTTCAGTATTTTGTGTTGGGACAGGGATGAGGTCCGGCCTCCAGTGCAGGAGTTTAAGTATCTCGGTGTCTTGTTCATGAATCTCTAATTTCCCTCTGGGATTAATAAAGTATTGATTGATTGATTGATTGATTGAATGAGGGAAAGATAGAGATCCATAGGCCGATTGGTGCTGCATCTGCAGTGATGCAGGCGTTGTACTGATCTGTCGTGGTGAAGAGAGAGCCGAGTCAGAAGGCGAAGCTCTCGATTTGCTGGTTGATCTACGTTCCTACCCTCATCTATGGTCGCGAGCTTTGGGTAGTGACCGATAGAATGAGATCGTGGACACAAGCGGCTGAAATGAGTTTTCTCCACAGGGTGGCTGGGCTCTCCCTTAGAGATGGGGTCAGAACCTCGGTCATCCAGGAGGGGCTCGGAGTAGATCCACTGCTCCTCCACGTCAAGAGGAGCCAGTTGAGGTGGATTGGGCATCTGGTCAGGATGCATCTGGTGAGGTATTCTGGGCATATCCAACCAGGAGAAGATTTAAAGGAAGACCCAGGACACTCTGAAGGGACAATGTCTCTCGTCTGAGCAGGGAACGCCTTAGGACTCCCTGTAGGAGCTGGCCCGAGTCGCTGGGGAGAGGGAAGTTTGGACCCATGCTTAGGCTGCTGTCCCCGTGATCCGATCCCGGATAAGTGGCCGATAATGGATTGATGGATTTTTTTTTAGTGGATATTTTATCTAAGGATCTAATGTTAAAAACTATTAGAACCTCCAGCAGGAAAGCAGTCACAGGTATATTGCAATAGCTTAATGGGTAGAATAGAAGGAGGAAGTAAACAGCGGGCAGGGCAATCACAGCTAATGCTATCTTATTTAAAATAAACTTCTTACAGTTTAAAACCATTCAAACCTTTCACCACATGTGCTAACTGGCGTGGACTGCCCTTAGTGCACCCTGATTGCATCATCATATGCGTATTTGCACTATGAAACATTTAGCAGTTTTTGTGTTAGCATTTTTTCTGTGGCAACACGATTGGTCTGAGAAAATACTACAAATGTAAGAAGTTGTCACTATAAACGTGATGAGGTTAAAAAAAGCCTGAAATACCAGTAAAGTGTAATGATGGGTTGGTTTAAAATGAGCTACCTAGCTCCTAAATGGGTCCTGCTCTGATTGGTTTTTAGATTTTCTCCTTGATTCTCCAAAGCTGACTGCCGTTGGCTGCAGGTTAAGTTGGTGAAAGTCCAAAGCTGCTCCACACAACCCCACTTCAATTAAACAATCTATCCCGTTAAAGTCCCACAGACACACATCTGGGTATAATTATGTCAGATTAAGCTAGAATTTACTAGAATTTACACTGCAATTGAGTGTGTTGTCGGAGAAATTAAACATTGTGAAGTGAAATGTTTCAGTGCAGTAGAGAGGGACGGACATGCAGACTCAGCCCCCTAAGACTTGTTGACGTTTATTTAGTGACTGTCCTCATCCCACAGCTTTGTTCTTGAGGGGAAATGTATGTGTGTTAATGTGCTCTAATGGAATGCAGGCAGATAAAACAAAATGTTTTGCTTTGGAGGACCGCCAATGCAGCAGCTCAGCCATGGAGAGGGAGAGGGAGAGAGGACAGCGTTGCACTGCCTCTCAATGCGCTCATTTGTTTAAGCTGGAAAAAAGTTAACTCTTATGTTGACTCCAGGGAAGTCACAGCAGTATTTTTTGGGTTTGTGCATCCTTCTACTGCTTAGTCTGAAGTGTTTGTGGGTGTCACACTTCTTATGTTCTTTATCTTGCATTTCTTTTTAATCACCAAGTTCTCATGGTATTGGTGAAATATGATTGGCCACTCTGAGTTTAACATCCAGTCTAAATGTGAAAATAGTCTACCTGCACTGGCCACAAAGAGAACGAGAGCTTCAAAATTCACAGAAACTGCAGTAAGCAGCTACAATTTTACCCACAGTCACATCAAACTGTGCCCTTTAAGATTACAGCGGGAATTTCTTGGGTTCTGCTGAATCACCACTTGTTAGACTTCTGTTCTTGTTGAAACAAATCTCTTCCAGCTCAGTGGCCTAGTGGTAAGAGTGACAGGGAGATCGTGGGTTCAAATCCACGGTCTGGTCTCACCAAACCCTTTAAAAATGGGACCCAATGTCTAGCTGATTTACACTTAGCATTATGGTGTTTGATTGGGGAGGTTAAACCACGAACTGGTTCCCGAGCGCGGCCGAGTCTGCAACTCACCGCCCCCCCCCAAGGGATGGGTCAAATGCGGAAAACAAATTTTATACACTAGTGTGACAACTAATGGAACTTTGTGATTGTCTTTTTATTGCTTACATGTACCTTTTTCTTCGTCCTTCCAGGTGAAAGTTACATCTGTGCCTCCAACGAACCCTTTCGGCGCGTGGATTACGCCAAGAACGTGAACCCCAACTGGTCAGTGGGCAGCAAGACCGGCACTTCCCGCTCCATGTCCTGTCTCATTCCGCTAAAGAATGAGCTGCATCGTGAATCTAAGGAGTTCATCAAACCAAAGCTTGTGACGGTCATCCGGAGTGGCGTCAAACCCAGAAAGGCGGTCCGCATCCTGCTCAATAAGAAAACGGCACACTCCTTTGAGCAGGTGCTCACGGATATCACGGATGCGATTAAGTTGGACTCTGGAGCTGTGAAACGACTTTACACGTTAGAAGGCAAACAGGTACGTCATACAGACCACAGCTCTGGTAGCGATAGTGTCACAATACAAATCATAGAGTAGCTTGAGCATTGGCATTTTTTTATTTAATGTGCCAGTACCAACGTTGATAGCCCAGATTAGTAAAGTCTAACTAAATAATTCTGATTTTGGTTGATTCTTGTTTCCCAGATTCTTGTTAGTACTCACCTACATCTCTAATGTTTATGTATTATAATATTTCTAATTTGACAGGATATTTTTACTCAGTAAAACCATCCAAAACAGAAACAGTCTTGTCACAATCAACTGTGAAATTGATGTTTAGCACAGGAGCCATCGTACATCAGGGAAAAAGAGACCGCTTTTTGGTAACAGTGCTTCACTGTGATCAGGAGATGCAACCCAAAAATCGGCTGCTGATTGTGACCAGTTTAATCAGTTAATGATCAATCTGAAATTTAAACATCACATTCTTTTTTTGTGTGCTTCAATAATGCATCATTTGCAAGCAGCAATAAAGAAATCCTACATTTTCCCCCATTCAACATCTCTGCTGGTTCACACTGGCAACAACAGGCAGGGACATCACTAATATTGAAAGACACGGGGGACTTAGCCCCTGGGCTGCAGGAAGAAGTTAGCCCTGAAATTTGGACTCTAGAAGGCGCTGTATCAAATACAGGCCATTTACCATTTAAACAAGCTGGCTGCCATGCTACCAGCTAACGGATATGGAGCGATCACTGGCTGCTTGTTATGGGCCATTCCCATTTGTACCGGGTCGGCCCGGGCCGGGTAGCCCCAGTCGGCCCCAGCCTGGCCCGGTTGATTCCACACATCCTTGTCTTAAGCCCATGTGGGCTGATTCTACCCACCAATCAGAGGCTTGCCCTAATGGAAGGTGTGAATTTGTTGTCAGCAGTGGGTGTGTTGGCCCTGGTCGGCCTGAAGCAGACCCCCTCGAGAAGAGGGCTGAGAATGAGCCTTGGTTGGCCCGGAAAAATACCAGGCCACCCAGATATGTAAGCAACCTACGCTACCCGGCCCGGGCCGACCCGGTACAGATGGGAATGGCACATTAGGCATTTCCAGCGAAGGAAGGTTGGCTGGAGCCAGGGACATGCCCTGTATGGTGTGTGTAAACTGCCTCAGATTACCAGCCGAAGGAGACCCAAGTTTGAGATGGAGCCCTCTGAGAAGCATGTTGTCTCTGTAACGTGTGGAGAAGTACTTCGCCATTAGTCTTTGCTTGAAAGCGCTTTATAAATAAAATAAATCTGATTTAGTCGTTGTGGAGATCAAGTAAACAACACTGAATTAGCCACTGTCCAACGGACGAGTGCTGGAGCATGCTGGGAGAGGGATGGCAGGCTGCAGGAAGACTTGAGTAGAAGGAACTTTCTTGAAGAAGGACTTTGGAACAGATACATTGGGACACGATTGGGAGTTTTGGTATGAAGAAAAGACGAATGACAACTTGGAGTGAGTGAAGGAGTCAGGAACACCAACTGGAGGCTGGTGTCCAGCCAAGAGTGGGCGGGGATCATGTCGTCTGCCGCTTCCGAGGGTTGGACATGATGACGACCTGACAAATTTGACGTGTCTTTTGATTTCATTGTTTGTTATTTAAACTAACAAAGTAATAGCAACAGTGTAGCTAGTCTCCTCTTCTTCTTAGTTGAATTGGCAGACTCCATGCTTCCAAAGCGCACTACTGCCCTCTGCTGTTTCTTTCAGATTACAGTCATAGTGCAAATGAGTAACGCGGAGCTCTGTCCCTAAACTGCTGCTGTTTTTCAAGATGGTGGATGACCATGGAGTGTCAACCACAGTTCATGCATTTAAAAATATTACATTTCAAGCTGAGAGGAATATTTAGAATTGATGTTAGTGAGTCATATTAATGAAAAAGGACAAGTTTGCAAACTGGATACACAGAACTTGATGGTAAACAAGTAATTTAATTCAGACTTTTTTTAATTTCATTTCACCATCTTGCTTCTAGATGTTTAGTGTTTACCTGTGCATCATGTACAAAAGCTTTAAATGTATGGATTTAGAATTTTAATAGTATCTAATCCCCAATCATTCTTAAAAAAACGGCAGATTTTATTCACCAGCTTTGTCAATGGTGCCTCCTAATCTTCCACCAGATTAAACGTGTGTATGAGAACCAGATGGTTCAGAACCGAACAGCTGAGCTTTTCTCTGAAAACAGCTGTGATTTATAGGTTTCAGGCTGTCAGTAGTTTAGGTAATTATACCCCATTAAATCATCTATGATTAATTACATGCTCTATTATGAACAAAGCAAGCATAATAAGACCTGAGCACTCGGACCTGTAGCTGTATCCACCCCCTTCACCTGCTCCTCCTTCCTGTTTCTTCTATAATCCGACCCACATGAGGCAAATATATTTCAAGGCCTTCATCTGAAATTGTGATAGAGGGGTTCTAAGTATTAGTAGACTAGATCAGATTAGACACATGATGTCACTCTTTAAAGAGATTTATATTAACATCTCATCTGGAAGAATTCATATACCAAGATTATTAACACAGAAGTGGTCTCCACGGGATTCAGTAATAATTGATGTAGATCATTTTTGAGATCAGAACAGCTGATGGCTGATGAACTTCAGATGTCAAGCTGCTGTTCTACATGCCGTTATCAAAGGACAAGTTCACTGAAAAACCATTTTTTTTTAAATATGGTCACTCTGAATTTAACATCCGGGCTAAATGTGAAAATAGCCTTCTACCCCATTTCCTGCATTGGCCACCCATGGAAAATGGACAGGAAACACTCGAATTAGAAAAGCCAGTTAGTCTACGTCACATTGAAAATTGGACTCACCTATCTTGGCTTTGCAACAGGGAAGGCTGTTGTATATTTGGCGTTCAGAAGAGAGCAGAGCACATCTCGGCTAGTAGAAGCTAACCCTTGCTGGGCCTTTCCACTGGCCACATAGGCATTGCAAAATGTGTTCGAAACGCGATGGGCACAATTAGCCGCTGTTGGAGTGGAATGGTTGCTTTCCATCGGTTGCGAAACTTTGTGCTTTGGAAGCGTCCCTGAAGCATAAGGACATATTATTCTTGCTTGGTGTCTATTTTTTATGCGCTATGCTTCCAGAACACCTCAAAAATCTGCAGTTCAGGCCAAACATGAAAGCAGTGTGAAACATAAAAAAATTTCTAAATAAAAGTCACTTGCAGATTTCTAGTTTTGGAACGAGTAAAAATAAGTGTGTTATTTCCTGTGAAACCTCCATTAGTAAACCAAACAGAAAATAAACCACAGACCTTTTTTGATGCATGCTGCCTTCTTTCCCCTTGATTGATATGTGAACTGCAGAAATCACGTGTGATCTTGCAATTCTCCTGTGATTTTGTGACCTTGCGAGCGCAGCTGTATGGAGCGCCATTGCTTCTGAAACACTCCTGTTTGGAAAGGAGCTAGCGGCTAAAAGGCCTTTAGACAGTTTTGACACATCCAATGCTGCGGCTGGGTTAGCATTAGCAGCTTCACCACACAGCAGAACTCCTCTAGGCTTGTGTTTTTTGTGGGGATAAAACATCAACTTAACAGAACAAATGAAGTCAGAGGTGGCGTCGTGTTGCAGTTAGCCAGTCAGTGGAAAGATTTCTGAATATCAGGAGACTCCTGCTCACCTCGCATCTGGCTCACTTTTAGTTCCTAAAACAGGAGCGCCAGAGCTTTTTGCCCCACAGAGGTCGACTCACGACATGCATGCATGTGTTGAAAAAAACAAGTCAACATGGTCTTCAATAATTTGAGAAATGTCTGCATTCTCTTTAAGCCACACGTCTTCAGTTCATGAAAAAGATAAAAGAAACATTTTTGATATTGTAAAAAAAATGTTTGCAGAATGAAAGCTGAAAATTTGAAGGAACAATAAACGCTTTCTGAGAGACTTTGTCTAATTAACCCAAAATTGGCTAAAAGATGAGACCCTAAAATTTGATCTGCAAACCTGATAAAACGAGTCTGTGTGAGCATATGAGCACTTTCTCTGCTCTGTAATTAATACAAATTGGATGTAAGCTTTGTAACACATTCATTTGGAAGTCAAATTTAGTTGAATTATGACTGCTCTAATATGATTTAGACAGAAACAGACCACCGCAACAGACTCAAAGACAGAATTTTCTGCTGCTTTGCTTACAGAAAGGATTCCTAATAAACCTGAGACTGAAGGGGAAAGCTGGGTAATGTATGAACAAACGTTATAGGTCCCATAAAAAGCTCCTCAGGGGCAACTCCTCAGTCACACACATGCACCTCAAATGCCTTACAGCAGCAGTTTCACCATCTGCTCCCAAAAAATTAAATCCGAGGTTCCAGCCACCTGGTGTGCAGTCGCTGCAGCCTCCCCCTACAAACACACACACACACACACACACACACACACACACACACACACACACACACACACACACACACACACACACACACACACACACTGAAATACACACAAAAAGACTGCTTGGTAATTGAAGCTGTAAGCTGAAAGGAACGGGTTAAAGTGCAGCTGTCAGGGGTGTTTTTGGGTGTGTGCGTAGATGTGTAAGTGTGAGTATGCTCAAAGCACTTCTGTCAATGCTTTTCTTTGAACTGAGCGATGCTTGTGGATGTTTGCTATCAGAGCCAGCAGAGTCAGCTGCTGCTTTTTAATGCAGTTTTTCTTCTTAAGGCCATTTAATTTGATTCAGATTGCCTATTTTTTGCAAGTCATTGTTGTGACATTATCGTATTTTATTACATCCCTCCAATTTCCAAAGAAAGCACCCAAAAAAGCGTACATTTCAACTGAGTGAGGTGCACAAAACATCAGAATAATTATTTGAATTCATTCTCACCGAATAAAAATGGTCGAAAGTAATAAAATGCAGTTTGATTACATTTCCTAAATTGTAACTGGTTTAAAAGTAGGCTACAAAATATTCTTCATAATCTGTCAAATCTTCAACTTTTTCATCGGTCTCCTCTCCTGAGTGTACACCATGAAACAGATGACTAAAAATGGGAAAATGTCAAGTTTAAATAGATTTAAACTCTGGGAGGGTGGTGGTTTGTCTCAACATGCTGAAAGAGAAAACATTAAGGTACATACATGAAGCTGCTGGGAACTGGAAGAAAAATGCTGAATTAATCAGAGCAATGCTTAAACATGCAATGGGGGTTAAACGGAGTCCAAAGAAAGACCATAAAGTGAGTCAAACATGGCAGAGAAGATGGACTAAAGGGTGTAATTACATTTAAATAGGATCCAACAGTAATTCTTCTACTTTTCCATTAATTATACATTTTACAAAAAAATGCATATGCATGTTTTTCTGTAGAGGTAGATTCTTTCTGTCAGTTCAGGAAATATTTCCCAATAAGAATAAGTTTTGTTGGTTGTTTTGTTCTCCTCCTTCACCTCCAGAATACCACATTTGCAACTTCAAACTGGCGTGCCGCCACATGTAAAAATGTCGCTGACATACCTGACAAAGTGAACTGCTCCATAAATGTCTTTGTTTTTTAATTGGTTAAGTATTCCGTTGGTGGTAAAAGTGAAGTATTGGTCACTATTGTGGAAAGGTTGGAGCAAACCATTAGTCCAGAATAATTTTTTTGTGATTTTCACAGCCTGTCTTGTTTGCTTTCCACATATCTGTAACATAAAAATCAAACACTAGATCTGGAATGAATAAATTTAAAAGAAAGAGTGACAATAAAACCAACTCTGTCCTTGTAGAAGCAGCTTGCACACCGTAACAACAAAGCTCTGATCGACATTAGAGTGCACAGTCCATGCAAAAAAAAGTCTGGAATCCAACCTTCACCACTTGTGTTGGCTCGGTGAAAACCTTGCCACTGTCTCAGGTCAGGATGGTTGAACCATTCCTATGCAGAAGAAACCTCACAGACAGGTTCCGCTGGGGGTTTGGTGCATACCATTTTTGCAAGCTGCTAAATCCTTTAATTTTCTATTTTATTAGTGAATGCATATTCTGGAACAATTACGCCATCTATATTAATTTGTTTAACATGTGGATCCTTAGTAGAAACAAGCCCAGACTCATCCTTTCTGCTGAGCTGTAGGAACAGAAATGTTTGTCTTTTTGACAATAATGAGGGAGGAAAAGATCCGGACTGATGCTAATTTAACATAAACTTGTGGATTTAATATGGTTTTCCATCTCCTTTGCTTTTCCTCCTGAATACAGGCTTTGCAGGAATGTATAATAGACAAAGCGCATTAGTGCCCCTGTTTCTGCGCACTGTTCAAGGTCATTTGTAGACATGAGTAGATGCAGTTTATCAGGGCATAAAGAATTCGCCATGCTGTGCAAGAACATCCTGCTGATAGACTGGGAAGTCTCAGAAAAGACTTTACCAAAATTTACCCAACTCAGTTTTTTTAACTGGATGCAATTGTTTATTGTTTAAATTGATACTAATTTGGGAATAAAATCACAGCAAAATGCATTGGTCCCACTCGATGTATTTGGAGGATTTTATGGTAGTCATTGCAGAGATGTGCATTGCCATTTTTCTTCCCAGCCACGCCTACAGGGGAGACAAATGGTGACTAAATGGTGATAACTTCCGAATCAAAGAGTTTGTACAGATGTCCTCTTAGAGCATCACGGTCATGAGGGAGTATAAGTCGGGTCTTTGTTTGAAAGGGTCAGATAACTTTATTTGGTGTTTAATCCAAATCGTGTTTTATCAAAACTTCAGAAATGAATGAATGAAATTCACTCAGTTCAACTATATCTATGCATTTAAACATAATTTAAAATGTCTATAAAGGTTGCAAAAGCTGTTCATACAAGATCTTAAAATTAACAGTGGCATTTACTTTTGGCTTCAAGTGTTCTTGTCTTGTTTGGTGGTAGGTTGCTGGGTAGTGTGGTGCACTCATACGTAGGAGACGGAAGCTGGTTGGTGTGAGCCTGATGCTGTTTGGCATCACCTCACATTCAATTCAGTTCAAAGATTATTAATCCCAGAGTGAAATTAGAGTTTCAGTACACACAATTCAGAGATCAGACATACATGGGCAAAGACACATGAATTGGTGACTGTGGTCATTCACAACCTGAGTCGCGCTACCTTAATAGAGATCAGAGAGGTTACATGAGGATTGGTTCAGGTGGAGGGAAAAAAAGGCACTTCAGAGCAACCCTCCACAGGGAGGGCAGCTTTGCTATGCAAAAAACACTTCAGACAGAAATGCAACAGACTTCAGACATCACACAACATAAGTTAAGTGTCCACTAGGTGGGGTGGTGGGTTTGGGACTCTCCACACGTCAGCGCCTGCAGCCACGATAAGCAGCGCACGTCACTTCAGTCTGGACGGGGAGGGAGGTCGTTGGGGTTTGGAGGGCACAGTGACTCCTGGAACGATTCGGCGGCCTTCACAGCCCGTAGTCCCACCCAGGCTGGGATAGGGAGACAGAGTTGCCATGGCGACGGCAGCATTCCACATTTCTTCTGAGGGGGAGTATTCGTTGCAGCCTCACAGGCTCAAGGGCACCAGATTCAGATTGGAAATTGTTTTGGTGCCAGACAGAGATAATTTCTTCTCTGTCTTAAAGTTCTGTTGGTCCTCAACCTCTCAAAATCCCAATAATGGCGTAAATGAATCTATCCCAATCCGTGCTGATTCGTCCACTCGCTCCTTGATGGCATCCATCTTTTGTGCCAACGCATGAATCTCAGCCAAAGTTCCAAGCTTACGACTCATCTCGACAATTATATCACATTTACATATTTACATATTACATGACACGCTCCTAATGATGACGGCCTCCTGGCCTTTATTCTCAGGTTTTACTTTACACGTTAGTACTGCTCTCCTACCTTAAAGCAACAATGTGTGATTTTTACCATTAATCTCTGGAAATATTCATCGAAATGTTGTTGAAAATGAATTAAAAGATGCCCAGTTGTTGAAAAATATTGGCATTTTCCTAACATATAACCATAAAATATTGGCAGCTTCGTAACATATAACCATAAAAATCGGGTCTAAAATACATGGGAGTGGGTTTATGTCTCTGGGTGATGGCATATTAGATGCCATGTTTCCTTCTTCAGGAGCCTTTGAGGACAAAACACATTTATTGATTCTTAACAAGCAGTTACAAAACTTTCACCATTCATTAACATTGCTGTTTTACACATTTACCTCTTCGCTAGTTGTCAGTGATGAAAGGGAATCTGATGTTCTTGTTGTTTTGTTGGAGGTTGTGCTCCAAATGTGTTTTGACCCTAATGGCCATCCGTTGGTAAGGTCTTACTGGAATACAAAAATACTGTTTGCTTGCGATGATTAAGGTAACTACTGCTCCCTGTTGCCAGGAAAAATACACATCATCACTTTAAGCTAACAGTTGCCTACTCTCCTCTCACCACTGTGTTCATCTCAATAATCATCATTGTCAAGCTGATAGGATGATGGGACTCTCTGGTAGTCCACAGGGAGAGGAGCTAGACCTTCTCCCTCCTTTAGTGTTTCAGAGACTGAACCAACATAAGGATCTCATCTGCTTGTCATGCTCTGGCTGTTTTTGTTGGTTTTTCTGGATTTAATGTCTACATTTAGGTCATCAACCATGAAATTTGCATGCCCACCCATTGTTCTGCACAGTCGTTAACACAGAACGCCATCTGACACCAGCACAGTGACACCATCCAAGCGTGAACTGAGCTGTTTGGATCAGTGATACTCTGGACTGGTGAACTGATTGTTCCTTTGTTTGACTTACCCAAAAATTTAATTTATGGACCATTTCTTGCATTACGGGGCTTAAAACGTGAATTAAGATGTCCTATTAAGTGTTGGTGAATAATACATGTAATAGGACAAAACACGAGGAAGAGTTTGTCCTTGTGTTTTCTAAGTACTGGCATTATGTACAACAAGAAAGCATTAAACTCACACGTGTAAAAGCTCACCCTCAGAGCCCCACCCACCATCAGTCAGCTGTGTAACGCATGCAGACCACAGATGGGGAAGGGCTTCCATTGTATGTTGCCTGATCTCAATTGTTTGTTTTGTTGATGCAGCCTGGCCTTAATCCATCCTCTTTCAGTCATTCTTTCACCCTCTCAGCAGAGAAGTTGACATCATGACATTTTTTAGCTGCTTTCAAACCCCAACCCACAAACTTGTTTGGCTTGAGTTTAATCATGCTGGAATGTCCGTTTTGGCTGAGCGATGGGATGAATATGTTATGAGCTGTTCATTCAAAAGATTCACTAAAGTGGTTTGTTCCACAAGATTGCTTTTGGGGTAAGGTTAATGTCACTTAGCTTATTTTAAGCAGTTATTAATGTTAAATGAAAGTTGGGCTACTAAGTTTGATACTCCCCATCATGTCTGCATGTTTGTTGGGTTTACTTCCTGGTTTAACACCTCTTATGTCTTGTATTTCTGGTTAAATTATCTGACTAAACTCCTCCTGCACCAATTTCTCACATCTGGCATTTTCCTTCGTTGGAATTCAAAAACCCTTTCATGTGCTTAACTATTTGCAGCAAAGAAAACCTGGAGATTGTTACTGTTCAGAGGACAAAGCATGATTTGCTAATTTCTTCACGTCTGTTTTTGTTTGACTTTTAGAAACGCTAAATATGTGTCATCAAAAAAACAAGAAATGGTGTCTACTCTTCTTAAAGGTGCATTATGTAGAAATGAAGAAAAAATGACATGTGGTAAAGTTTGGTTACAGCCAACCACTTTTAAACAACTCTGGAACTTTTTGCCGGCCATCATCGAATTATAATTGTGGGCGCTGCAGGATTAGCTCACTGGAGACCTGGAAACCCCACACTCACTGATGGTAAACAGTAGTTACGTCCCTCCTTCCTGTGTTTTCAAAGGAGAAAAACTGACAATCCCCACAGCCAGCTGCATATGAAACATGTTTCAGTATAACATTCCTTCCAAAATGACTGAAACATTAGACTCTTCTGGGATGTTCTCACTGTAAAATTCTAACTATATTCTTACATACTGCACCTTCAATCATAATTATCCAGACATCTGCCTGTGAAGGTTCTCAGTTAGCTAACTGATGATAATCCAAAGAGGTTCGAATGAAGGCAGACGGACTTCTTTGGTTTCTTAAAGACAGAAATCGGTCCACCCAAAAGACAAGACAGCCAAACTGAAGCTTAATGGTGTCACTTATGCAGCCTATGAGGATTTTCCAGACCTTCACGTTGGGGAAACTAAACAACTATTACACAAGAGCATGGCACAGCCTCTTAAGGTCAAGACTCTGCAGTCCATCTATACCTGAAGGACAAAGGACACACTTTTGAAGATGAAAAAGGACACATTCTGGGAAGAGAAGACAGATGGTTTGAGAAAGAAGTGGAGGAATCTAATCTGTGTCAAACGTGAAAAACCTACAACAAACAGAGGAGGGGGTCTCAGGTTTCACCTTTCAGACAGCTAAAATGCAGCTTCACACCTTTTTTCAAAAGAGTTTCAGTCTAGGTCGCACCCTCAAAACAACCATTCCTACACAATAAGCCCTAACAACTTTGACTCCTCAGGGGGTAGGGAGGAGGGGTATTCATAGGTAGTTTCAGCTAATTAAGCAACAATAGACAGTGACTGTTTATAAGCTTGGCCCTCTCATTGTCCAGTCAGAATTGACAAAGCTCCTCAGATGAGAAGCAAAATGGCTTCAAGAAACCAAAGATGTCCAGTTGCCTTCATTCGAACCCCTTTGAAAGATCAAGACATCTGTTGAATGAACGTTTCCTCTTTTGCTGTTTTTTGTGGAATATTTTTATTTCGTGCTCCTAAAATTTAAGTAAGGAAAATGGAGGTGCATGAGTTGTACACAGTGAAATTTCTGTGATTGTTTTTAGAGTCATGAAAAATCAGCAGATTCAACTTTTTTTCTGTTTGACTTATAGATCTTATCTTGTTTGGAAAAGTTTAGAGACTAACCTGACTATAAAATATTAGCCCTGTATTTCTACTGGAAAAATAGTAAAACCAATTGAACTGATGAGATTTTTTAGGTGGATTTCTTTGTTGCGGAGCTCAGCAAAGCCAAACAGACAGGTCCTCCTCAAAAAATTAGCATATTGTGATGAAGTTCATTATTGTCTGTAATGTACTGATAAACATTAGACTTTCATATATATTAGATTCATTACACACAACTGAAGTAGTTCAAGCCTTTTATTGTTTCTAATATCGATGATTTTGGCATACAGCTCATGAAAACCCAAAATTCCCATCTCAAAAAATTATATTTCATTCGACCAATAAAAGAAAAGTGTTTTTAATACAAAAAAAGTCAACCTTCAAATAATTATGTTCAGTTAGGCACTAAATACTTGGTCAGGAGTCCTTTTGCAGAAATGACTGCTTCAATGCACCGTGGCATGGAGGCAATCAGCCTGTGGCACTGCTGAGGTGTTATGGAGGCCCAGGATGCTTCGATAGCGGCCTTAAGCTCATCCAGAGTGTTGGGTCTTGCGTCTCTCAACTTTCTCCACAATATCCCACAGATTCTCTATGGGGTTCAGGTCAGGAGAGTTGGCAGGCCAAATGAGCACAATAATACCATGGTCAGTAAACCATTTACCAGTGGTTTTGGCACTGTGAGCGGGTGCCTGGTCGTGCTGAAAAATGAAATCTTCATCTCCATAAAGCTTTTCAGCAGATGGAAGCATGAAGTGCTCCAAAATCTCCTGATAGCTAGCTGCATTGACCCTGCCCTTGATAAAGCACAGTGGACCAACACCAGCAGCTGACATGGCACCCCAGACCATCACTGACTGTGGGTACTTGACACTGGACTTCAGGCATTTTGGCATTTCCCTCTGCCCAGTCTTCCTCCAGACTCTGACACCTTAATTTCCGAATGACATGCAAAATTTGCTTTCATCCGAAAAAAGTACTTTGGACCACTGAGCAACAGTCCAGTGCTGCTTCTCTGTAGCCCAGGTCAGGCACTTCTGCCGCTGTTTCTGGTTCAAAAGTGGCTTGACCTGGGGAATGTGGCACCTGTAGCCCATTTCCTGCACACGCCTGTACACGGTGGCTCTGGATGTTTCTACTCCAGACTCAGTCCACTGCTTCCGCAGGTCCCCCAAGGTCTGGAATTGGTCCTTCTCCACAATCTTCCTCAGGGTCCGGTCACCTCTTCTTGTTGTGCAGCGTTTTCTGCCACACGTTTTCCTTCCCACAGACTTCCCACTGAGGTGCCTTGATCCAGCACTCTGGGAACAGCCTATTCATTCAGAAATTTCTTTCTGTGTCTTACCCTCTTGCTTGAGGGTGTCAGTGATGGCCTTCTGGATAGCAGTCAGGTCGGCAGTCTTACCCACGATCGCGGTTTTGAGTAATGAACCAGGCTGGGAGTTTTTAAAAGCCTCAGGAATCTTTTGCAGGTGTTTAGAGTTAATTATTTGATTCAGATGATTAGGTTAATAGCTCGTTTAGAGAACCTTTTCATGATATGCACATTTTTTGAGATAGGAATTTTGGGTTTTCATGAGCTGTATGCCAAAGTCATCAATATTAGAAACAATAAAAGGCTTGAACTACTTCAGTTGTGTATAATGAATCCAACATATATGAACGTCTAATGTTTATCAGTACATTACAGACAATAATGAACTTCATCACAATATGCTAATTTTTTTAGATGGACCTGTACAGCAGGATGAAAAGAGTACACAGATGGGTGGAGAGAGAACCAGAAGGTCAAACATGTCAGAGGAAGAGGAGTGCAGCATCAGAGAGGACAAACTTTTGTTTACTTTGAGGAATTGTCACCTAGCCAACACAGTGCCCTTCCGAAGTGTTCGCTGAGCAGGCACGGCAGGTCCTGCAGGAGAGAGCTGAATTAGAGTTGGTTGGCAAAACCTAAGGAAGCATGCTCTGGTAATCATATAAAGTTTTAATAAGTTAGTTTTAATAAAGTAATTATAAAGTTTAAATATTATGTTTAAGCCAGAAAGGTGTCTCGTTTGTTCTGAGAGCAGTACTTGTCTAGCAGCCAGCCACTAGGGGCAGTATTGTTTCAGCTTCAACCTCTACATGAGGTTCTTCTGTAAAGAAAATGAAGCATATGTTGATGGGGAAAATCAATGTCATAAAAACAGAAAGTATTTAAACCCGTAGGCTGTGTCTCAATTCAGGGTCTGCATCCTTCGTCGGCCGGTTGCGTCACAGCGCCGCGACCAGGCCTGTCCCAATTCGAAGACTCCTTCAAATGCGGTTGACGAATCCGGCCTTCTTTTCGCCTGCATGAAGGATGGGTCCGGTGTATCCTTCAATGGTTTACATTTCCCAAGATGCCTTGCGGGACGCATGGCAGAACTTTTGAAAACAATGGCGGACGGTGAAGCGGGAGCTGTCGGAGAGGATTGCGCATATAAATGTCAGTATAAACTTGAAAACTGTTAGGTTAAGGGCTTTTTGTGATACATGAACGTTATTTTAGTTTGAAATGTTACAGTAAAAGTGCTTGTGTTGCGGTCTTGGCTCCTATGTTCGGCCACTCGGTGTCATACTTCTCCCGCTACGTTTTCCCCCTGATTTTAATAGAAGTTTGTATTTTAGGGACATAAGAGAAAACCAGGGAATTTATTAAGCTTAGGGCGGAGATGGACCACATGATCACTGGAGCAAAGTATTCGGCGTCTGTGGCATGGAGGTACAATAACATCTCATATTTTAAGTTTAGTTTTTTTCTGCGAAAACACGAAAGGAATAACCCGTTGTCCTCTTTTCTCTATCTTTTCTCTTCATGTTTTTTTTCCTTACATGTTTGTTAAGACTATTCTGGAGAAAATGGGCATCCAGGAGAAGGTGACAGCGATGACCAGCTTCTGGAGCTGATCAGGGAGGACTTGAGGCTGCAGAGGGAGGCAGAGCAGCAGAGGGCACAAGAGAGAAAGGAGAACTATGACAGGCTTGCTAGAAAAAATGGTTAAGAAAGATTAAACATGTACATATAAAAGAAATATCTAAATAAAATCAGTGCTGTATTAAACACTTGCATTTTATTTTTGTTTACAAATGCTGGGTCTTGAAAAGTCTTAAAAGGTGATGAATCGGTTTTGGTCAAATTAAGACCCTTAGAAAGTATTAAAAACTATTATCACATCTTTGCTCAGGCTCAGCTTGCCAAAAGTATTTTCTCTGCTCTCCAACAGTCAAGGAAATGATTAAAAAGCTAAATAAAACTTCCAGCTCCATTGTTTAAAGTTCCTTCTTCCTTCTGCTCAGCGGTTCCACGGTTGCTAGGTGACGGAACGTTCGCCGAGGGAGTGGCGGGAATTCATGAAGGCTAGGCCTGTCCAAATTCACAGCCGTTAACGTCCGGTGTACTCGGCCGACGGAGGAACCAGCCCACGTCGGCCGAGTAGGCTGGGTCCTTCGAAGGATGCAGACCCTGAATTGAGACACAGCGGTAGACTATTCTAGTAAAATTCTAGTATTCTAGCAAAATTGTAGTATCCTAGTAAAATTCTAGTTTTCTAGTAAAATTCTAGTATTCTAGTAAAATTCTAGTATCCTATAAGTTAAAGAGCAAGTCACCCCCAAATAAACTTTTTTTTGCTGATAAACTAAATAAACGAGTGTCTAATCGTTCTGCAGACACATGTCGTCAATAATTTGGCACTTCAGTGCATCTTAGTTAAAATTTAAATATTCTGCCTAAAACTGGCAGTGTTGTGCCGTTGTCAGGTAAAAACTCAGCACTGTATTTTAATTTAAATCTGCCACCGCTATTGGCTAAGAGGTATGCTATGATGTAAACTGGTACATTATGATGTCACAATGCTGTCGTGAGCCTGTGGCTGTGTCTCAATTCAGGGTCTGCATCCTTTGAAGGACCCAGCCTACTCGGCCGACGTGGGCTGGGTCCCCCGTCGGCCGGGTAGACCGGATGTTAACGGCTGTGAATTTGGACAGGCCTAGCCTTCATGAATCCCCGCCTCTCCCTCGGCGAACGTTCCGTCGCCTAGCAACCGTGGAACCGCTGAGCAGAAGGGAGAAGGAACTTTAAACGATGGAGCTCGAAGTTTTATTTAGATCTTTAATCATTTCCTTGACTGTTGGAGAGCTAATTCGGAGAAAATACTTTCGACTAGCTGAGCCTGAGCAAAGATGTGATAATAGTTTTTAATACTTTCTAAGGGTCTTAATTTGACCAAAACCGATTGATCACCTTTTAAGACTTAAAGACCCAGCGGATACCCTCTAGTAAACAATTCTCATTTGTAAACCAAAATAAAATTCAAGAGTTTAATGCAGAACTGATTTTATTTAGATATTTCTTTTATATGTACATGTTTAATCTTTATTAACCATTTTTTCTAGCAAAGTAAAAAGGCTGTCAAAGTTCTCCCTTCTCTCCTGTGCCCTCTGCTGCTCTGCCTCCCTCTGCAGCCTCATGTCCTCCCTGATCAGCTCCAGAAGCTGGTCATCGCTGGCACCTTCCCCTGGATGCCCATTTTCTCCAGAATAGTCTTAACAAACATGTAAGAAAAGAAACAGGAAGAGAAAAGAGGACAACGGGTTATTCCTTTAATGTTTTCGCAGAAAAAAATAAACTCAAACGAGTTTTTAAAATATGAGATGTTATTGTACCTCCATGCCACAGCCGCCGAATACTTTGCTCCAGTGATCATGTGGTCCATCTCCGCCCTAAGCTTAATAAATTCCCTGGTTTTCTCTTTTGTTCCTAAAATACAAACTTCTATTAAAATCAGGGGGAAACGTAGCAGGAGAAGTACCACACCGAGCGCGGCCGAACATACGAGCCGAGACCGCAATACAAGCACTTTTACTGTAACATTTCAAACTAAAATAACGTTCATGTGTCACAAAAAGCCCTTAACCTAACAGTTTTCAAGTTTATACTGACATTTATATGCGCAATCCTCTCCGACAGCTCCCGCTTCACTGTCCGCCATATTTTTTAAGTTTTTCTGCCGGCCGGCCCGCAAGGCATCTTGGGAAATGCTACCTGTTGAAGGATACACCGGACCCATCCTTCATTCAGGCGAAAAGAAGGCCGCATTCGTCGACCGCATTTGAAGGAGTCTTCGAATTGGGACAGGCCGAGTCACGGCGCTGTGACGTAACCAGCCGACGAATCCGGCCGACGTAGGATGCAGACCCTGAATTGAGACACAGCCTCCGTGTGTGTGTATTTGTTAGCAGCTCCGCCTTCTCGGTCTGCCAGGCAACGGCATTTGTTGCATTTTTCAAACATGAAGTGGGAGTGGCGTTAGACTCTGGTAGGGGTTGACTTGCTCTTTAAAGAAGTGAAGAGGGTTTTAAAATTAATCAGCAGATAGTAGCAGCATCATGAGTTTTAGTTAGTTTTTGGAGGCGAGGGGTGTCCAAGGTGAAGATGATTAGCTAAAGTTGGTGGCTAGCACTTTTCCCACATGTGTGTCTTTAATTTAAACATTATGTGATTAGGACACACGGGCCTTTTACCAATACCCAAGTACATCTTTACGTTCTTGGCAAGTACAGCAGAAAATTCACTCAACAGAGTGCGGGAGGATGTTTCACAAGTACATGAGTACACGAGATCAGACGAGTACACATGTTGAGAAATGGCCATGGATTGGGTAGCATGTTTCCCAGTAATTAGACAGATCTCAAAGTGGGTTCTAACACTGATAAGGTGCTGGAGTTGTTTGTTTCAAATATATTTCAGTGTTAGAAAGGGGAAACCTACCATGGCTTAAAATAAATGGGTGAAAAGTGCATTCAAAATACAGATGTTTTAATAATTTTTCTTTCAGAATAATTTTAAAGGATGAAAGAACAAGAATGCGGATCCAAGCGGCCAAAATGACTTTTCTCCACAGGGTGGCTGGGCTCTCCCTTGGAGATAGGGTGAGAAGCTCGGTCATCCGAGAGGGGCTCAGAGTAGATCTGCTGCTCCTCCACATCAAGAGGAGCCAGTTGAGATTTTTCGGCCATCTGGTCAGGATGCCTCCCTGGTGAGTTTTTCTGGGCACATCCAGCCGGGAGAAGGCCTAAAGGAAGACCCAGGACATGCTGGAGAGACTACGTCTCACGGCTGGCCATGGAGCGCCTTAGGATTCTCCTGGAGGAGCTGGCCCAAGTGGCTGGGGAGAGAGAAGTCTGGGCCTCCCAGTTTAGGCTACTGCCCCGCGACCCGACCCTGGATAAGCGGCCGAAACTGGATGGATGGTCTTTAAAATATATCCATTTGATAAATCAGTTTTCTTTGGTTTTAGCTGCCCTTGAACACACTGTAGCTAATAGTTGAATTGAATTTACCTGAAAAAAAAATGTAGTTGTCCCAGAGCTCTCATAGCAAGAATATTTAAGAACGAGACAATTATCTACACACACATTTTCTTATGTACATAAGAAACCAAAAAACAGATGTCAGTATTTCATTCAAAGTTGGCAAAGAGCGTAATCGTGTTAAACTGCATTTGCTGTTAGAATAACCTTCCGCCACTTCTTCCTGCAAAATAAATCTGTTTGGTTGGCATTATGATCAAACTTTGAGTTATTCGCCAGTTTGTCAGAAAAATAGTCCAGAAAGTAAGATGTTAAATATCCAACTGGCACTTCTTGAATCATTTCAGGCAGTTTGACATCAGTGCTGTCTATGCTGAACCGCTGATGGCTGCAGAGAAACAATCTGAGCCAAACTTCCTGTCTTAATTTTACACCTAAGGAGAATTTCCCAGATGTCACGGTGCCGTTGCACACATCTCAGGAACCCTCAGTGAGGCTTTGTGTTGCTGTGTCATGACTTATTGACCTAAAAACTCCACATCAGCTCAGCTTCTTCAGCGGAAGGACCTTTATACTGGAAAGGAAACAGGAGTGCTGCGTCTGGGAAACTTTACCCGAGGATTGTGTGTGATAATCTCTCTGTGTTAAACAACAGGAGGGCATTTCTGACACATACTTCAGCCTCTCCCTGTTGGCTGATGCTAGGGTTGTTGTGACACTTGAGTCCTTAAGTTCAGCTGTCGAATTCCAGCAAAGGCGCCCATCTGAGGAATGAAATTCATCCCAACTATGTTGAAAATAATGAGCTGCTGAAGCTCTCCCTGTACTAACTCTCACTGCTGTTGCTCAGTTTCATTTTTCATGCTAAGTAAGTCATTTAAATGACTAACTCATGTGGTCCGAATATGAACCACTACAATTGTAACACATGAATCATATACACCGGTATTTACGCTCTAGAGTCAACTCAGAACTCAAGTTCTCACATTTCTCTTCTATTGGTTCCATTCTTTTCCCTGCCGAGTCTATTTATGCTCTTCAGAAGCGATTCAGCCCGTTCTGAACCATCGGTTCATGTGCAAATTTAGACAAACACACACACGCCCACACACACACCCACTGTTTCACCCACCAGTCCTCTCCGAAGGATCCATCTGTCCACAGACATGCATGTTCACATTCAGCAGGTAGGCCTGCCGGTGTGTGGGTGCACATGTGCAGTGAGATAATGAAAGGAAATAGGTCTTTTGTCTTCCTTCTTGCCCACCTACAGCAGCTGAGGGGTGTGTGTGTGTGTGTGTGTGTGTGTGTGTGTGTGTGTGTGTGAGTGTGACAGAATGTAGTTTATAAGTAACTTCTGCTTTCATCTTCAGCGTTCTATAAAGCGAAACCACTTTGGAGCTGCAGAGGAAATGACAGAGATTGGGACTGAGACAGGGAAATGAAGAATTGAGACAAACGACTGCAGCAGAATTTTTACTGCATTGTTCCTTCTCTAGGAGTCTGCGACGTGCTGAACGTCAGGGCGTCTCAACAATTACTGCCTTATGAATGTTGGTATCCATGTCTTTAATCAAAAATAAATTATAAAGACATAGCCGTTAATGTTGCTTTAGTATTCTTTAGAGTTAAATGTGATGATTATTGTAAAATTACAGTTCCTAAAATAATCTCAGCTAAAGATCTTTAGTGTATATGATGTAAATGGGTCTAGGCACTAGTGTACTGAATTAAACCTCACTGTCTGTAAAACTGGTGGAATTAAAGAGACACTATAGAACTTTTTCATTTAAAAAAATAATAATTTTCTTGTGCCAGTATGTGCTAAAATGACCCTTTACAGGGTTAACGAAAAGACATAGCCCCTATTGCTTCCTGTGGCCGGATTATTCCATTTGCAACTTCAGAGTGCCCGTCCAGTCTGTTGGACTTACAACAAAATGGAGCTGAATTATCGGATGCTGCAGTCTACTTTTAGCCCGTTTCCTGCATGTTTTAGATTGTAAACACAGTTGATTTGTTTAATTTAGTGATGGATCACTCCTGTAGATACCAATGAAGGTTGGGGCGACATTTCAGCTATGAGATTAAGGTGTTTAAAAAGACAAACGCACAGCGAGGAGAGATTTTGCTTTCAGTTCTACTAAACAGACACTAGGGGGTGGTAAAAGCAAACCAAAACTGCCTAGTCATCCTTTAAAGCCAAAGTCATGTTCTGCTGATCATTGATGACGGTTTCAGAAAAATCTACCCAAAACAAATAGACTGTCGTCAAAAACGTGTTTTCCCACCCTTTCCCCTCACCGACACACATTCTGTTATTTTTCCGTACTTTTATTAACGGTAGGAAGTTAAATTTGCCATCCATCCATTTTCATCCGCTTATCTGGAGTCGAGTCGCGGGGCAGTAGCCTAAGGCGAGAGGCCTAGACTTCCCTCTCCCCAGCCACTTGGGCCAGCTCCTCCGGGAGAATCCCAAAGCGTTCCCTGGCCAGGTGAGAGACATAGTCCCTCCACCGTGTCCTGGGTCTACCTTTAGGTGTCCTCCCGGTTGGACGTGCCCGTGCCTGACCAGATGCCCGAGCCACCTCAAATAGCTCCTCTCGATGTGGAGGAGCAGCAGGTCTACTCCGAGCCCCTCCCAAATGGCCAAGCTTCTCACCCTATCTCTAATGGGCCATTCCCATCTGTACCAGGTCGGCCCGGGCCGGGTAGCCCCGGTCGGCCCCAGCCTGGCCCGGTTGATTCCACACATCCTTGTCTTAAGCCCACGTGGGCTGATTCTACCCACCAATCAGAGGCTTGCTCTAATGGAAGGTGTGAATTTGCTGTCAGCAGTGGGTGTGTTGGCCCTGGTCGGCCTGAAGCAGACCCCCTCGAGAAGAGGGCTGAGAATGAGCCTTGGTTGGCCCGGAAAAATACCAGGCCACCCAGATATGTAAACAACCTACGCTACCGGCCCGGGCCGACCCGGTACAGATGGGAGTGGCCCATAAGGGAGCGTCCAGCCACTCTTTGGAGAAAACTTATTTCGGCCGCTTGTATCCGCAATTGCGTTCTTTCGGTCATTACCCAAAACTCATGACCATAGGTGAGGGTAGGAACGTAGATCGACCGGTAAATCGAGAGCTTTGCCTTCTGACTCAGCTCTCTCTTCACCACGACAGACCGGCACAACGTCCGCATCACTGCAGATGCAACACCAATCCACCTATCGATCTCACGCTCTAGTTTTCCCTCACTCGTGAACAAGACCCAGAGATACTTAAACTCCAGCACTTGGGGCAGGACCTCATCCCTGACCCGGAGAAGGCATTCTACCCTTTTCCCAATCAAGTTTGAAATTAGAAATTTGCCAAATAACTTCAAATAAGAAAGACAACTGGCTTCAACTTGCCATGTTTTTGGTAAAGCAAAGGATCAGATCAGCTCCAACCATCCTCAGCTGAATTCAGATTCAACTTTTCAAACATTATAAATCTTTTGTTCCATCAGATTACCTGCCTACAGGACTTCTTTGGGGAGGACGATGTGTTCATAGCATGTGGTCCAGAGAAGCACCGCTACGCTCAGGATGACTTTGTGTTGGATCACAGTGGTAAGACTTCCACTGCCTTTATAACTGGGCAGCTGAACTTAACCTCTGTGTTTGTGTCTGTCTTCTTTAACTTCATAAATAATTTTCTTGTGACTATTTGCAACATATCTTTTCTTTAACAAGTTGACATCAGGTTGGGTGTTTTACATTTGAAGCGACACTAAGCAGGTTAGTTTAAAAGTGGGGTTCAGTGATTACATTGGTAGAAACTTTACCAACTTCACCTGGAACAGCACACTGCTGCCCTCTGCTGCCCAGAAACAGCACTTAACAGTGTTGTGGAGCAGGCAGGAGCCCCAGGGTGCACTCTCTACCTGCTTAGTGTCTGTTAACATTTTTTTAAAGGCTAGCAGTTAACTTTTTCAGTTCACCACCATCAATAAAAAGCCCAAGAAGAAGAGCAAAACCTGAGAGAACATTGGCTTTCACTCATTTTAAGGAGCTAAAGGAAGCTATGAAATCACAGACTGATGGTGGCCTGGCTTTGTATCTACAGGACTTGTAAGCAGGGGTGGACTGGCCTATCTGGTAATCTGGCACTGTACCGGTGGGCCGCTTGGCCAGCATGGGCTGACGCAAGCCAAGCAGCAAGCTCTCCCCTTTCCCCGAAATAAATGCCAGGGCCAAATGGCCATCTCAGTCCCCCCATAATATTTTCTGTGCAACAGTGTGGATCTTTTGTAATTCTTGGCATATTTGGAATAAGTTGGCTTGAACTAGAGTTAGCTTGTTGGTAGTGCTGTGGGGGGATGCGAGACGACACCCCCGCCACCACCACTCTGAGACTTTCTGACAAAGAATGCAAATCAGATGCCAGATACAACACACTAATTGATCCCCCCCCCCCCCCCCCCCCAGAATAAAGATCCTACTGGCTGAAATCACAACTAAATAAACCCTACTGTAGCTAGCTCTAACAATGAGCTAATGCTAACATGGGCCTACTGATACTAAATAAACCACAATGTAAATAGATCCACAATGTTGGGCAAAACAATATTACTAACAAGTCCAGGAGCAACAAAGCCAGGTCACCATCAGTCCATGGTTTCCTCCTTCAGCTGACTGTAGGCTGCACCGGTGTTCACTCTGGTTTTAGCTCTTTGCTTCACCTCCACATACATTATACTCCTACTTTTACTTTCAGGCTCCGCCATGATGCAAACAAAAACATTTTTTTTTACTTTTCTTTTTCATGTAGTTTCTATTGCCAATCATGGATGAAAAAGCTAACTGCTAGCCTTTATATTAGCTATACATACCAGCACAGTAAAAAAACCAATAGCTTACAGCACTGGTGCTGAACTAAACCACAAAACTGTTAAATGTAGTTTCTGTTCAACGGAGGGCTACGGAGTGTTTTCCAAAGGGAAGTTGCTCGAGTTTCTGGCTCAAGAATCACTAAAACCAGTTTCAAAGCCATAGCTTAAAGTGTTACAACTATTTAGTGTTGCTTTAAAAAAAATCTTCAAGTACAAATTAATGATTGCCGCTCCTATTTTGGGAAATTTACTTTGCATATGGTGAAAAACATGGACTGCATACAGTGGGCTTTGTGTTTGTGCTTTTACCCTTATGCTCTGTTTGTTACGCCATGTTTGGTTTGACACATTCTCTGTACATAAAGCCCACTGAGTTCATCTGAGAGAACACAGGAAGGATGTGACCTGTTTAATCTTCAGATCCATTTACTGTCCTTTAGCCAAGGTGGAACCGCCTCAGGGGGAAGGAAGGGGAGTTTATTGCAGTCTCTGTCTGAAGCAGTTACATCCTGTTTGATATTTTAGTTGTTTGGTCAGGTCAGTGAACAACAGGGAGTTATACTTATGCATACTGTGTGACTGAAGATGATCAGTGGTGGAGAGCTCAGACTCAGAGACAGTTTGCAGCTTTTGCCCCACTTAACTTCCTGTGCTCCATTTATAGGAGAATTAGGTCTTTGAAGGAAGACAGAAATGGAGCATTATGAGAAGAAGCCATCATTTTTACAGATTCAGGACTAAACTTTCAATTGGAATAAAACAACTTGGATTGCACTCTGTAACAAAAAAGTAGTTCAGATTTAAAAAAATATGTTAAGGCAATATAGTTGAGGCTGCTAACAAGAACCAAGAGAACCGAGCACACCAAACCTGCTCTTAAATCTCTACACTGATTACCAGTAAACTACAGAATCGATTTCAAAGTACTTCTACTAGTTTATACACAACTCTGTGGTATTGGGCCATAATACATGTTGAATTTCCTTCAGGTATATACGCCCAGCAGGGCTCTGAGGTTCTTAGGAAACAGTCAGCTGGTAGAACCCCAGGTCAGAACCAAACAGGGTGAAGCTGCGTTTGGCTACTATGCTGCTCACAGATGGAATCAATTTCCTCATGACCTCAAATGTTCCCCAAGTCTAAAAACTTTTAAATCATAATTGAAAACCTCAATGTTTTCATCAGCCTTTGAATAATTGTTCTTATGCTGCACCTTCTGCACTGTAACTGCTCACCCTTTAATTGAAACATTTTTTGAAACAGTTTTTTCTGTCATGTTGATTTTAATGTTATTGCTGTTCTTAGTAATGGAAAGCGTATTGAACTGCTTCTGTGTATGAAATGTGCTACATAAATAAATCTGCCTTGTCTTGCCTTATTACATCTACTGTTATTACAACTGTTACTACTACTACTACTGCTGATGCTACTACTACAACAACAACAACTACTACTACTACTACTACTACTACTACTAATGATGATAATACAAAAATGATAATATTAATAATGACTATGAATGTTTTGTTACCCCAGAATGTAGAGGGATAAAGTCTCCACACAGTCGGTCTGCTACTCCAAGCCTAACAGCTAAGAGCCCTGGACTTCACCGACGCAGCAAGTCTCCAAGATCTGGTAGTAGATGCACCTTTGTCCTAGTTTTAGAGAAAAACTAAATTTGTTTATCATGATCATGAAAAAAATACAATTCAGACAATATTAGTGTATAAAATAAAAACAAATAACTATAAATACTAAACAGGAGTACTTATAGGTTTTAGGTGTATAATCTTGCTTGTCTTGTGATTTTCAGCAAGATCACCTGTTCAGTTCTCCACCAGTCACTCTCCAGTCCGATCTCCTGGTAAAAAAAGAAAATTTCCTTGATTTGGTCTTTGCTTTTCAAATGTCCTTATTTTTGTTAGATTTTAAACCAAAGAGCAGCCAGTGTTGTTCAGGGTTTTATAATTACTACATTTGTACAGTATTGTGACTCTATACAGTTCAGCATCAGATTCTAATGTTTCAGAACTGGATCTCATTTAGAGGACAACACTAAATTACACTTGGTATTCCACCTTTTTTATTATATAAAGTATTTTTTCTATCTTCTGTTGTTCTTTATACAGTCAACGGTTTCTCAGCTTCCAGGTCTAACAAGTCATCCACTCCGTCTCCCACCAGTCCAAGGACCATCCCCCCTCTGAAGGTGAGACAGTGCTGACCAGCACATATAAATGCATGGTTCAGAAAAATAAAAGGTTTAATTTAACCAAACAACAAAATTATTTTCCCAATAGGTGAATTTTTCCAGATGTGTTCCTACCTGCTGAGTTGGATCAGCTGTGTCATTTTACAAGCCATGTTTTACAAACAAGGTCCCCAGGGATTTCTTTCAGCACCATGGACAGCAACATTACACGTCGCATCCTATCACCATTCGTCAACTGAATAACATGTTTCTTTAGTCGTTGTTAAATTGAACTGTCCCTCCTGATTTTGGTTAAGCAAGCCCCGTGTGGTAGGAGGTTTTCTGGCAGTAACCTTGTTTTTAGCCGTGCAGTATGCTTCTGTTGGAGTTTGGTTCCTTCCCTCTGTGGCGCTCCAAACTGAGGCGGTTGAGCGAGTTATGCCTTTTAACTTTATTTCCCTTTTGATGTAGGACGTTGCTTAGCAAACATATAAATAGACCATATAAATGGTGGGGATAAGTAGCTGAATATCTTTTATTATGGATACACTAT